>NC_143585.1:153345209-153500047 GCF_048544385.1 Mastigoproctus giganteus
TTAAGTGCATTTGAATGGGAAGAATTTGTCATCCATTTTAGGAACTGGCAGATATGAGCAAATTTCCAAGCACTAGGAAAAACCAGTGGAATAAGAAAGTGTAAAAGGCAACACAGGACAAGTACAAGCTCAGGAGCACATATTTTGTTATCAAGTGGAGAAATGCCATCAGAACCTAGAGCTTTTTGGCACATCAAGATTGTTCAAAATTTTCCCAACATCCTTTTGACATAAAACTGAAGGGGCATTGGGCGGATTGTACTGTAAAGTGTTAGTTGTCAAATGGCCCCAGGGGATCCCTCCCAATCTATATGTTGTGTACTCTGTTTGTGTACTGCAGAACTCTATGTAGGCCAATGGTTTTCAAAAAGCATAAACTGTGTGCTGTACTGTGAGTTGTCAGAGGTTGTTTACACAGTTTCAGTACAAAAGTCAAAAGTGAAACACTAGTAAGGTGGCTTTGTTTTTAGCTGAAGAAGCATCATCAGGTTTTAACAGAAGTGGGAGTAGTGGGACAAGAAGAAAGTTTTGTACTCTTACCCTGTTCAAAATCTAGTTTAAATTGATTAATAATTGTTTTTCAATTATTGCAAGCTTCAGTGAAATCCAATAATGAACTTGGCGATTTGACAAGAGGCAATCACAATATGCAACATTTTGAACAGCCTTCCCACATTTATGGAAAATTATGGTTTAGATAAAGAATGAGATTTAAGCTGGAGTGTGGAAAAATAGATTCCATCCCTACAAGAATAATTTCGCTTACTATCAGAGTAAACAAATGGCTGAGAATTTTAATGAGAGAGAGAGAGAGAGGCTCCATTCAGAAGAGACAATCAAAAATTTGTGATTTCAGGTGCTTAGAGGATCGTCACTTGAACAGTGTACTTTGAAGGGGTTTTTTATGAGATATAGAATCAAGAATGTTGGGTGGGTGGTTAGGATTTTTGGTATCCTAGTTGGTAAATAAACAATCTGGGCAAGGTCATCTGTAATTGCAAAAGTCTCAGCATCTCTGGCCAGCTGGGTCCATATAACTAGAAAACTGAAGCCAACAAAAGTTGGAGTTGTGAATACTAAAACTGCCAAGTAAAATTACTCAACTGTTAGAAAGTGGACTGCAGAAATTCAAGTTTCAGAGAAAGGAAGTCAGAGTTCCAAGTGATTAGTGGGGTTGAGAGAATAACACATGCAACAGATGAATTTGATATAATGGGATAGAGAGATTTTTAAGCTGGAGATGATTGAAAATAAGAGATTCTAAATTGCTAAGTCTTTTACAGGAAATAATCAGAGTGGACATTTGCACAAGTACCACTTCTGAAGAAAAAGGAATCTTGAAGTGAATAATTAGGACAGCTGGATGAGATGAGCAGTGGTTGTGGCAACGAATAATTGGGATTCTATCAGAAAAATAAGGGGTTTGGCAGACTGTAAGTGGAAATGGACATCATTCAGTTTGGCACTGACACATGTATATTTGTTAAATGCATGAGGAAGTGTTTGGCAGGTTTAGATCTTTTCGCAAATAAGATAGTTTTATTAGTGCGACTATTCATGATGCATTGAGTAGATAAAATAAAAGTAGAAGTGGGATAGAAGTATTGTATGTAGTAACAAAATTTTTGGATATGGCCTCGATAATCCCCCTCCCACCATCACCACACACACACACTGCTTGGATCCCCACCATTCACTATCTGGCCTGTACGCAATAAGGGACCTCCCATGGATGCTACTAGGCTTCCAAATTAGCATCACTGGGATCCAGTGCTCATAGCCTAGATTCCAGACTACCACCACATAAATTCGGTGTGTTTGCCATGTGCTGTGACCCGTGGAAACTCGGAAAGTTGATCTGGCATTTGAGGGGGCTCAGCTTCAACACACCGCTTTGGTCCCTGCTTTGACAAGATGGTCCTGGGATGGATTACTCAGGATCAGTTGGCTAAGTGTAGTGTTTTTGGGTCAGACAGCACCAGGGGTTTCCCCCATCTCCACATAGTATACATTGTCGTGTGATACAGTGCACTGCAAAGGCCAGAGATTTAAAAGTGTATGGACATTGAGGTTTGCAATGTTTTGTACTGTTGTTCATCTGGCCTTTTAGCCATTGTACTCCTGAGATTCACCGTTGCCCCATGGTAAACCAGGTACACCAAGTATAGTTATATTTACTCTGGCAGATCCTGCCACCTAATTTCCTAAGATTTCAGTGGCTAGGACCTAAAAAAAAAAAAAAAAAAAAGTGTTACTGTGTGGGTTTGGAATAATTTTGGTTTCAGTAGACACAGTCGTAAAGTTAGAGAGCGGGTGGGGAGACTGGTAAGACAGAGGTGGGGTCAATAGAGAAGGTTACCACAGATGGCCAATGAGGCATCCCCACAAGAGGGAAGAAAATGGGGTGGGGAGGAGACAGCAGACTTCTTCCCCCCAGGAAATAGGAAGAAAGTACTGTGCAGGAGTGCATGGTATGGAAAGGCTAATGGCCTTGGCAGCAAGCTGCAGCAATAGTCATGTCTAGTGTGTTCATCTCAGAGGTCACAGCCACTGGAGTCAGGTTCAGCCTTCAGGAGATGTGTAGAGTCAAATCTGTGTTGGTGATCACTGGTGTCTTCCACTGCAGAGGGATCTTGAGACAGTTGAGGAATGGAATGCATCAATTCAATGTCTGGTCCTGGTGCAGAAGATCCTTAGTGTGGTTTACTCAATATTTCCACTTGAATGTTTCTGTTCTGTTAGGTTGAGTTGTTTCATTCAGTTACTGGCTTTAGTTGTGATGAATAGCAATAAGTGTCCTCCGCCTAGAAAACACCTCTTGCCCAAACTTGGTGAAGGCCAGGAACTCCTCCCTTGAGTTTAGAAGGTGATGTACCAGTCCTGATGGTAAATGAGTTCCGCCATAAGTCGCCAGTGGAGGTTTTCATAATGGTCGCAGCTGTACATTATGTGGGACCATGTTTCTGTCTCTCCACATGTGCAGAGTGGGTCTTCTGTTATTTGAAAATAGGTTAATTTGGTGTTGAAGACACCATGGCCCATTAAGAGAAATTTAAGTAGACCTGGGTGGAACCAGGAAGGGGCTCTAGGGTACATGCGTCCCACTGTAGGCAGGAATTTCTTGGTGATTTCCCCTTTTGTTGAAGCAGACCACCTTTCCTTCCATGCCTGCTGCACATGATTCTCAAGTCTGGTCCTTTCTTCTCTTCTATTCCCTGCTGGTTTGATCATGTATTCCCCCAAAGTGTAGGATAATCCTTTTGTCAGATAGTACGTCATTCTACAGCGTATGACTTCTAGATCCAGGAGCAGGATCCCCGCCAGGACTTGGAGGGCATGCGTACTAACAGTACAGCAGGCACGAGTGTTGACCAGGAGAATTGAGCTTTGTATGGTGTTCAAGATCTTTTTCTTAACCACTGTTGTGGCCCTATGGAACCACACGAGGGAAGGGTACGTAGTTGCCAGGGTGAAGAAAGCTTTATAGTACAGTGTTAGTTTGTGCATTTTTTGAGCCTCCCAGTCCTTTCTTGTTATTCTGGCAATTAATCTGGCATATCTTCTTATTTTTTCTCTCAAGTATTTGAGATGAGGGTGGAAGGACAGGTTGGTGTCAAGAACGACACCTAGATGCTTCAATTCGGTGACTAGTTTGATTGTCTGTCTATGGATTTTAATTTGTGGTGGTCTTCTTAAGTTCAGGCTGCCTTTCAATGGTATACATTTTATTTTTGTAGATGATATTTTTAAAAAGTGGACCGTGGCCCGGTCTTGAAGGAGTTCAGTGCTTGGATTTTAATTTGTGCTCTGATTTCAGTAGTGACTGTCAGTACTAAAACATCTGTGAAGGGCCGGGAATTTACTTCCTATAGATCCAGGGCCAGGAATTCAAACATGCCTATGAATTTGAAGAAAGTTATGGAATCCTACTTAACCAACAGAGAAATCCAGGCGATAGCACCTTATAATAAGTTGACCAGATCACTCTGCAGAGTAGTGGCCCTAGAACTGAGCCCTGGGGGTAGCCCCTGCAGAGTGATCTGGTCAACTTATTATAAGGTGCTATCACCTGGATTCCGCTGTTGGTTAAGTAGGATTCCATAACTTTCTACAAATTCATAGGCGTGTTTGCCCTTCTCAGTTCAGCTAGGATGCTCAGCCACCAAATGGTGTCGAATACCCCAGTGAAATCAACTGAGATGGCATGCATGGAAATATTTTTTGTCACACCCTGCAGCCGCCCTCAGGCCACTCAAGGTGTCGATTCCAGCTATTCTGGAGGCTTTGAAGGATTCTTGAGTATGAGCTTCATGGTTGCAAGGTTCCAGTCAGCTGGATAAGTTCCTGTTCTTAGGCATGCATTGTATAATCTGAGGAGCAGTTCCAGGATGGTGTCGACTACCTTTTTTATAATTTCTGGCTCCAGCAGATCTGGGCCGGAACACATTTCTGTTCCTTACGAGGACCACAGCGGCATGCAATTCCTCCATAGCAAAGGGCTGTTCTATTTGCTGTGTTTTGTATGCTTCATTTTCTCTACATCTCTATACCAGTTCCAGTAAGGTTGGGACAGCTTGTTCATGATAGATCTGGTTGAGTATGTTCCCAGGTAATGGCTAGTGTGTCCTGCTGGGTTTGAGTTGCATTTATGATTTCTCCTCTAGGAAGTTTGTTAGTAGCAACTTTGTTGACTACTCCCCAGTGATTGGTGTTTCCAGTTGTGTTGATCAGGTGCTCCCAGGCCATCTTTTTGCTTTTGCTTATCAGGTCTGTGTAACTGTTTCTAACAATCTTGTATCTTCCCATTAACAGTTTTACTTCCGGCTCCAGTCAGATATGTCTCACCCTTTGAAACTCTTTTCTTGCCTTTATGACCTGCTTTTTTAATGTTTCAATTTCTCAGGTCCACCAGGGGACCGCCGTGCCCGAGGTCGGACTCTTCCTCTTCATGGCTGTTTAGCTATTGTTAGTGATGATTTTTGTGACCCTCCTCTGGATCTCATTTAGGTCAAGTCGTTGGTCATCTTCCATCCAATACGTTGCCGTCTGTCACAGCAGCCTCCCAAAGAGTTCTCACTCAACCTTGTTAACTGCAAAACGGTTCATTGTGTGTTTGAGTATTGGAGTTCTGCTAACTGTCCGGTTCAATGGATAAGCACTCTGTGGTCTGACATTGTCCAGGAGTCTTGGACTGCCCAGTCCACAACATATCCGCCCACATTGGTGGTTGCCAAGGAGACATCTATTTGATCTCCCACAGAGTGTTACAGAAGGTGGGTAAGTGGCGTGATTGATTTTATACTATCATAGGAGAATTTACCAGGAACTCTTCAAGTTGCCACCCATTGTGTGTGCCTCTATACCGGGTGTTTCACTGTGCCAGGCCGGAAATGAAAGCCAACAGAATGAATGAGAGTGCAAGTGTGTGAGAAAAAGAACACAAAAATATTACAGTTAAGTACACACTAACCTTAGTTTTAATGTTTTATATTGTTTCTTATTTTTTGCTTAATTATTAAACATTAGTATTTAAATTTACATTACACACCATTGGATTCCCCCCCCCCCTAGTGTGTGTGGGAATAGGTGAGGGGGAAATATATATATAACCTAACAGAAAAAAGTATAGAAACAGAATGCAAGTAGAGTGAGAATGTGAATTATGAATGAAGTAAATGTGTCTCTCTCCCACCCCTGCACCTGGTGGGTTCACCACTGCCAGCTAACATATCCCACCCCTGGAGCGGGATGGGCAGTTTGATCTTCCTACCTGATTCGACACTACATGGACCTGACAACCATCACTGACAAAGACATACTGCAGCTTGCTGCTAACACGCCATTTGGCGATCTGAACTGGGTATTCTAGCCTGGTTCCCTTTAAAACCCCATCCCCAGCCAGGGGAGGGAGGAAATGGGCCTCTGTCTCCTCCCGTCACTGCCTCTCCCATACTTTGCCTGGTGGGGGCTTGTCCCCCACTGATCTTTTTGGGGATTCCTACTCTATCATCCCCATCCTTCTACCTGTTTCCCCCTACAGTCTTCAGTCTCCTTCCCCACTCTAACTAAACCGACCAAGTATGCCCCTAACAATGCTGTCAAATTGGTGGTATTGTTAGGGGCATACACCTGGCCTGCTGCGCTTTCTCGTAAACCTATTTCAGCCTTTCCAAATTCTAGTGTTGTTCACCTCCTTTATATATATATAATCAAGTGGTTTGTAAGCTATTATTTTATATTTATTCTAATTGTAATTGTTCGCACTAATACGGATAATACTAATACGTATGGGAACTTGCAAACCTGGATTTCCTGAGCACCAACATATTCTATTGACTCTTCTTCCCCAAAAAATTTTCAATACTCTGAGCTATTAGTGCAATACGAGGGCAGGAGGTGTATTGCTGTCCCAAGTACTTTCCTAACTTCACCTCCCACTAGCTTTATAGCCAGACATTGAAAGCATGCAGAAACTACCTACACTTAGAAATGTCAATAAAAAAAAAAAAAAAAAAAGAATATATATATATATATATATATATATATATATATATATATATATACACACACCCTTATTTACACTATTTAAATCTAATTGTCTTCAGACATAATTCTAATATATATGTATATATATATATATATACGTTATATTAATATTAAATTAAATTAAGTATGCATAAATGGATGTGAAAGTTACACAAGGTGCCAGTACTATAAGGGTGAGGAAAGTAGAAAAAGAAGAGTAGTAGATTAGTGAAAGAATGTTAATATCCTAGAGGTTACGATGAATTAAGTAAATTATGGACTGAATTGCCAAGCCAATATAAAGTGGGGGAACTGTAAAGTACAACAAAATACTAATACAATGCAAATGAAAATGGTATAGCTGTCATCAGATATGGTGGGAAAATTTTAGCAAATGGTCTAATATAGGTAATGCAAAAAATGCTTGATCTGATGTCAGCTGAAATAAATATTGATACATGATCAGGTATTTCATCAGGGGACTACACCTGACCATGTATCAGAAACTGCATTTCTATACTTTTCCATAGTTTTAGAAGAAAAGTGAAAGGCCAAAAAAAGGAATGAAATGAAATTAGCATTTTCTAATACAGTATGGACAAGGTAGTCCCAATGCAGTGTAATTTTTTTAGGTAAAAATAAGTATTGAGTTGGGATAAAAATCGTTAATATCAATGTGTTTAATATAAATATGTGGAATTTAATGTAGGATTTAATTTTGTATAGATAAGAAATCAGTGTATATTTAAAAATAGATTTGGAACAAGCAAATGGTATAAGGGTGAAGTATTAAATTGAGGATGGGGAAGGGAAAAGGAGTATTTTAAATGAATAAAGACAAAAAATAGCAATAGAAGTAGGATAGTAGGAATGTTCGTTCCACCCTTATATTACACTAATAGTTTAACGAACGGGAAGAACTTTAGAATTAGACAGCAGAAAGATAAAAAAAAGCATATAAAAAGTTATTAAATAACACTAAGTTGTGAAGCTCAACCTTGTAGTAAGGGCTATGGCATTTGTATGCATTAGTATAAAAGGGAGCTAATACCAAATGCTTGTATTGAAAGGAAAAATATGTGTGTCGAGACATGCCAAGAAACAAATCTGAAACGAAACTGAAAGTATGATAAGACGGTGAAAGTGTACGATACCTGGAGTATTTCAAGAAATGCAAGGAGAAAATGAGCTGGCAGGAAAATTAAATGTGGGGAACTAAAATGCACAAATTCAGTAGAGTATATGAATACATGCAAGCTTAAACCAAATGAGCAATATATCTACACGAGAAAGCAATTTATAGCAGCGAAGCAGACTTAATAGTAAGCTGTGAAGAAATTCAAAATAGTGGGAAAATAGAGACCTCTGTAGTTGTATTTAGCATACAAATGTATGGAGATAATTTATAATTAGCATTGAAAATGAAAAAGAAACGCGGTTGGAGTAGTATGGCTTTACAATCATACAAAATTAAACATTACTGTTAATATATAAAAAAATTATACGGTGGCAAAAAACATATACACATAGGCCAAATGATAGGACTACGTTATAATAAGCTGAAAAGTAAATGCATCAGAGTATGGTAAATAAGAATCATCAAATACTTTGAGAAATAAATAAATTAATAATTATAATCTATCCAAATTTGAATGAAAGTGTATACAAGGAAAAAGAACTGGTGTTTACTTAAGATCCAAAGGGGGTACATTTTATCGAACTGATTATAAAAGAAGGAACATGAAATAACATGCAAAAAATCTATGTATATGAAACAATTCCAAGGAAATATTTATAGTACAGGAAATAATTCCATGTATATAATACTAGATAAATTCACAGGTAGTATCAAGTGTGAATTTACTGTGGAAATAGTAGTAAATGAAACCAAGGAAAAAGAATCAGTTAACATCTATCCAATTATGAAGTGATATAAGTAACATGGTGACTAAAGATGAAATAAGTCCATGAATATGCAACAATTCCAAGGAAACATTTAAGGTATAGAAGAACAGGAAATAATTCCATGTATATAAATGTTTCCTTGGAATTGTTGCATATTCATGGACTTATTTGCCAGGTGACCGGAACTAGCTCCACAATCTAGTTGTGATTCGAGCCTGTCCTTGACTTAGTGTAATGTTTTGACTGCACAAGTCTTCCCCCCCCTTTCCTCTCCCTAGTTTCTGTCTCTATTAGGACTCCTACGTTCCTTGTTTTTCTTATGCTCTTTATTCTTGTCATTTTCGGGTCATCCTTTAGTTGAGTCATGATGGTCGTCTTTAGTTCCTCACTTGTCTGAGTGCCATCAGTATCTACTGCTAGTCTGAGGACCACCAGGTTATGGGCTCTAAGTAAGGCTTGCTTCCTCTGCTGGAACATCTTTGCATTAGCAGCCTTGTTTTGTGGGTTCCTTAGCACATCTGCATACAAGGGGTGTACTGTTGCATTTGTTTGCCCCACTTGTCAAAATAGGCCCCCAATTTAGCTGTGGCTTTCTCTTGTTCATGTTGCTTATTGACAAGCATAGTTTCCATTTTATTCCATATATTGATTATCACACTTTTCAGTCCTGTTGTAATCCAGCTTTTGGACTTTGCCATTAGCGCATCCAGTTCTGTTCTTAATGTTAGCATCGATATCATCATTCTTCTTCTCTTTCTTGATGATTCCTTTCTACTTCTCTCTCTCTCGGTAGCTTGGGAATTTTTTTTTTTTTTTTTTTTTTGGCTTGTGCAGCATAAGCCTGAGGCTTCCTTATACCATATGGCTAATAATAATAATTTGCATGAGAATTGGGCCATCTGGCAGTGGGGGGGGGGGGGGAGTCCTGCTGTTTGGGAGCCGCAGTATCAGCCTGTTCGCACTTCTTTCTGTTCTTTGTGCTCTGAGGAGTTATTCCTAGCTTCCCTATCACTTTTCGGGACCACCAGTTTCTTATTCTTTTTCTTAGTCACAGAATTAGTTTAGGGTCATCCACATCTTCAGTCTGGTCAGCAGTCCATGTGGATCTGGTCTCTTCTTGTCGTTCTTCTGTTGAGTCCATGATTTCCAATTTAACAGGAAGAATTCAGATTATCAGGCTATTTATGCTGTTCTTGTAGAGTTGGAAATGCCACTGTATGATATAAACCACAAGTCTGTGGGTCCAGTAGTTCCAGAGCAATCCCTCTGCAAATTTTTGGGCTATTCCCACGAGTCAAGTGAGGGGGACACCCAGGTGAAGGAGTTGTCCCAGAGACTTGGGACTATTTTCTCTGGGGTTTTTTTGGGGTGGGGTGCTAAGAACAATGGCAGCAGTAAGAACAACATACTGTCCAAGAAAAAAGTTGGTCCTTTGCCGTGCTATGTCTGTGGTCAGAGGAGGTAGGAGAAACGCAAATTCCTTGATATTTCTCTATAATGCAATATTAGAAAATTTGGGTAGATGTGCTGAGAAGTTGCAACTGAAGTTTAATATTGACAAATGCAAAGTACTGCACATGGGTAGAAGTAACCCCAGAGAAATGTACCAACTGTGTGGTACTACACTTAGGGTGGTAGAAAATGAAAAAGACCTGTGAGTGATTGTACAGTCAGATATGAAGTTTTCTGAGCAATGCAGACAGGCTCCCAAAGCAGCTCATGGGGTATTGTCACTGATATACAGGAATTTTGCTAGCAGGGAAAAGGAGGTGATTATCTCTTTGTATAAGGCAATGGTCAAGCCATGGCTTGAATACTGCAGTTCTGGAGGCCTCATTTTAGAAAGGATGTAGAGTTGCTTGAGTGTGTACAGAGAAGGGCAACAAGATTGGGGAGAGGAGCGAAGGAATCTTCTTACCAAGAAAGGCTTAAGTTCTGCAAATTGCAGCAGCTGGAGACTAGGCACCATCCAAATCATTATTCCAATTCAAAAATATATATTTTTGAATTGGAATAATGGACAAGGCAAGGTTTAAATTAGTAGGAATAATTTCAAGCAACAAAATTCATTCCTAAAAATTTCATTGTAAACCAATGGCCGATCCTATATGGTCTTGCGATAGTGCAAACCGCTAGATCGAACATCATAATACAGGGATTTGTAAACTTCCATATCTATTGAACACCTTACAAGTTCGGCATAAAATAAGTGTCTGTGGACTTACCGTCACCTGGAGAACTTGAGGAACATAAAATATATCCAATTTGAATAGTTTGAACTGCAAAAAATCACAAAACTTCACTGAGCACTAAATTCACTTGGCTTTCCAATACTTGGTCTGTGCTATCTCTCCCAATCAATTGGCTAGTTGGTTTGCCTGTAAACATCAGCTGTGTCGATGCTATGCCTCTACTCTCATGGTATTGGGTATGTTGAAGGTCTAACGGCTCCTGGGATTTCTCCCATCTCCACGTATGTTCTCTGTATCAAGTGACAGTGTGCTGTCAATGGCAGAGGTTTGAGAATGTGTGGGTCATGTAGAATGTAGTACTGTAGACTCTCGATTTTCCAGGATAGATGGTAAAAAACCAATCCTGGATAATCGCTTTCCCAGTTAATCCAAAAATACAGAAGTCCCCGACATATGTAAGAGATACGTTCTTGAACTTCCTCAAATTTTATGTAACTCTGGAATGCCTAATAACATATTGCTACTATATTATTATTGACAAATCTAAATTCATCGCAATACTTGTTAATGATCGATCATTTTCATACATTCTTATTAGTTTAATTTTCTGATCCAAATCGATTGCTTTCCTTTTCTTGGTATATTTACTAGCACCGGTGTCACTTATTCTCTAAGTCGGCACCATGATAATGGTGAAAATGAAATTTTCTGTAAAGAACTTCACAGGGTTTAGGCGAAAACTCACTATTATCACCCTGCACGAGCTCACATTTTGCTAAAGCACATTTCTGGAGGTCACTGCCATAAAATAATAAAAACAATTTGCACTTTCCTTGTTATTGGGCTTTTCTGTTCTTGCATCTAATTATAAACGGGTAGTAAACTCAATTTTATTGCATTTGCAAAAATACCGATAGCTGGAATTCTGTGGTTTTTTATGTTATTATGATGAAATGTGTGTTCGCCTTCACCGAAATCGTCATAAAAAAATTGTAAGAATCTCCTCCTCTTTCTTATTTTTTTTCTTCTTACTTTGTATAGGCTCACATCTGATGAGTATGGGCTTGGCAAATCCAGGGTCCTCAGCTGGATATCATCATTCTTCTCGTTCTTGGTGATTCCTTTCTTCTTCTCTCTCTTTCTTTCTCAGGGTAACTCGGGATTTTTTTTTTTTTTTTTTTGGCTGGTGCAGCATAAGCCTCAGGCTTCTTTGCACCATAGGACTAATAATAATAATAATAATAATAATCTCACTTGTTAAATTTGTGCATACTGTGATGGTCATTATTGATTGCTTATTTTATTTTTTTTTGTTCGTTTTAAACTTTACAATACTAAAAAAAAAAAAAAAAAATTGAGTGAAAAAAATTTATGTAAATCCGTAGTTGCGTAAGTCGGGGACTTACTGTATCGAAAAATGTCCAGCAACCTACGTAAAAAAATATGGCAATAGATAAAAAACGAAAAAACTTACCACCCACTCCTCGCATGTCCAATATGATGCTTCCCTTTATTTTTTGCAATGTCAATTTTAAGTCTATAGCTTCCCTTTATTTTTTACAATGTTGCATATGGTTTGGTTACCAACATTATAATGGTTCATTAGAGATTTAATGGATGCACTGTTTTCAAACTTCTGAATTATTTCAAGTTTTTGTTTAACTGGAAGCGCAACTCTTGCATTTACCCATCATTTTTGCGATTTTTAAACAAAAAAAAACTTACTATAAAAAACATTTTTGACATCCCTGACGTAAAACAAAACAAAATTTGTTTTTTTGCAGTGCAATGGAATAAAATCGATGCAACGCACTAAAACAAGCTAAACATTTATACTGTTTATTTATTTATATTTTTGAGCAGCAGGTCTGAAGACAGCGGGGGTTGCAAGATAATAGGTACACTAATCTCCCAATGATGACTTATAATGCCGCTTGTCGCTTATTTATGACTTGCAAAACATCTGTTTATACCTATTCTAGTTATTACTTTAATTTTATGATTTCTGGTTGTTTTTTTTTTTTTTTTTTTTTTTAATTGGGAATCTTGAAGTGTCCTGGTTAATTGAGAGTCGGCTGTATGTTGTGCCCATTGTTCATCCGGCCTGTCAGCTGGTGGGGCCTGACGTTATCATACCCAGCGACAGGGATGCTGGCCGGGTGTACCAATAAGACTAATTGTACTCTTGCAGATCCTGCCACCTACTTTCCTGAGATTTCAGTGGCTAGGACCTAAAAAAAAAATTTATTCGTGGTTTGCTTAATAATGCGATTTGTTTAAACATTGAGTGGGGTTTTTGCTGAATCGGTTTCTCTAGAGGTCTAATAGTTCAGGCAGTAATTTTGGTGTATTAGATTTGTACCTCTAGAGTAATAAGCTGTGTAGGAAAAGTTTTGGGAGGGTAGGCAGAAGACTGGGGGTAGAAATAGAAGAAAAGGAATGATGGGGAAGGTAGGCCCTTGTTTTTCAGTGGGCATGCCCATGCCACACCAGAAGGAAAAGTTGGGTGGTGGGAGACAGCGAAAACATCGCCCCCCACCTGGAAAAGGGAGAAAAATCAGGCTGGAACAGGTGGCCAGCCCTGTTTGCCAGATTCCCAGATGGCCTTCCTCAGCTTTCAGGGGAACTGTCCAAGGTTCAGAGGATGTCCGTTCCAGTTCTTGTATATAGGTAGTCCTTTCAGGAGTCATCACACCACACCACGGAGCACTCAGTGGTGCACGGGGAAAGAGACAGTTTGTCGTTTCCATTTCCATTTTTTGCGGTTTTCTCGTTTTGTCTAGTCCGTTTTTCTGGTTGTTGTCTTGTCTGGTTTCACCTTGGGAGGGTTTGTGAGAACGTAGGCATTTTGTTGGGTTGCATGTTCTGTATCACTGTTTTTATGTCACTCTGTGTAAGGCGATGAGTGTTCTTTGCCTGGTGAAAATCTGCCGAGCAGAGTTTGTTAGTACTCCATATTTTTCACTCGAGTCCAGCAAATGTGATTCCACATTTTTTGGAAAGTACTTTATTGTTGTCATTAACCTACATCGCAGGTCCTCATAGTTTGGGCAGTTATACATGACGTGTGTTCAACTTTCCGCTTCACCACACGTGCATCTCGGGTCTTCTTCCAATCCCAGCTGGGCCAGCTTTTCTTTGAAGGTGCCATGGCCTATCAGTACACGTGATGTGTGGAGTCCTGGTTTGAACCAAGTGGGCATTTTCGGGAATATTTTCCCCCCATGTCCGGGATGAATTTTTTGGTGATACAACCTTTGGTGGTTTCAGTTCAATGACATTGTCAGATCCAGGTGAGGTGGTTCTGAAGCCTATTCTTTTCCTCCTTGCATGGTGTGCTGTTGTTAACCGTGTAATCTAGGAAAGTGCACTTTATACTATTTGATTTCACTGTTTGCAATTTCCAAGTCTAGGGGAAGGACCCCCACCAGGACCTGCAGGGCGTTAGTGCTTGTGGTGCTACAGGCTTGCGTGATAGTGGGCAACACAGTTCTTTGGATTGTGTCCATGGTCCTCTGATTTACAACCATTGCTGTTTTGATGTACCAAGCTGGAGCTGCGTACAAGATGGCTGGGAAGAAGAAGAATGTTTTATAATACAGGTTGAGGGTATGTATAAAACATTCTTCTTCCCAGCCATCTTGTACGCAGAATGTTTTATAATACAGGTTGAGGGTATGTTTTATATAAGCCCCCAGTCCCATTGTGTGATTCTTGCTAGTAGGCCAGTGTATCTTTTTATTTATGTGCAAATGTAGGATAGGTGATGCTTGAAGGAAAGATTGTTATCAAGAACAAAGCCGAGGTATTTCATTTTGTCGGTTAAGCCAATGGTCTTGGTGTCAATCTTAATTTGGGGCAGCCTGCAGATGTCAAGTCTCCCCTTGAGTAGAATGGATGTAATTTTTCCGATGATACTTTTAAGTCATGGATCCTAGCCCAGTTTTGGAACTTAGTCACGGCCTGGTTTGCCTTTACCTCAAGCTAGGCCCTGTTATTCACAGCAACCATCAGGATCAAGTCATCTGCAAAGGCCTGGGAAAGCACGCCCTCCAAGTCAAGGGTGAGGAACTCATCGAGGATAATGTTCCACAGGACAGAACCCAGGACAAACTCTCTGAGTAGGAATTTATGCAAGTACCAGAGGAAGAAATCTGTTAGCATTAGCATTAGTAGAGGCATTTGATGCAAGAAAGCAAGCTTATGCAGCATCAGCCAAAAAAAAAAAAAAAAAAAACCCCACTTCCACTTCACCCCTCTGTTCGTTCAAAATACCTGTCCAGCTGAGCCTTAAACTTATTTATGCTATCAACCTCCACCACAAGGGATGGAAGTCTGTTCCACCAACCAACCACCCGCTGGCTAAAGGCAAATTTCCGCACGTCTATCCTACATCTGTCTTTCCTCAATTTGAATTTATGCCCTCTCAGGTGATTTTTCTGAGCTAGAGGAAGAATCCCGTCAGCATTGAGCATGCTTAAACCATTCAAGGCTTTATACACCTCTATCATATCACCTCGCAGGTGCCTAGTCTCCAGACACTGTAATTTGCAAAACTTGAGCCTTTCTTCGTAAGAGCACCCCTTTGTTCCATTCACTAATCTTGTTGCCCTTCTCTGTACTCGTTCCGGCAGCTCTACATCCTTCTTGAAATGAGGCCTCCAGACCTGTATACAGTACTCTAGGTGTGGCCTGACCATTGCCTTATACAATGGAATAATCACCTCCTTATCCCTGCTGGAAAAATTCCTGTATATCATTGACAATACTCCATGAGCTACTCTTGCAGCCTGTCTGCACTGCTCAGAGAACTTCATATCTGCCTGCACAACCACCCCCAAGTCCCTTTCATTCTCTACCACTGACAGTGTAGTACCACAGAGTTGATACGTTGCTCTGGGGTTGCTGTTTCCCATGTGTAGTACTTTACATTTGTCAATGTTAAACTTCATTTGCCACCTCTCAGCCCATCTGCTCATCCTTTCCAGATCCTGTTGCAGCAGCATAGTGTCAGTAGTGTCCTTGACAACCCTGCCAACCTTTGTATCGTCTGCAAACTTGGACATTAAGCTTGATATACCATCATCAATATCATTTATAAATACAGAAAACAATAATGGACCCAACACTGAGCCCTGAGGGACTCCACTAATAACATTAGTCCACGATGAGCAGTGTCCATTGATTACCACTCTCTGTCTTCTCCCCCTCAACCACCCCTTTATCCATAGCAGCAATTTGCCTCCAATGTCACACTGCTCCAATTTGTGTAGCAGTTTTCCATGTGCAACAGTATCAAAAGCCTTTTTAAGATCCAAGTATATAATATCAAAGTTATTCCCTGCATCCAGTTCTTTTGTGACTGCATCATAGTATCCAATCAAGTTGGTCAGGCAAGACTTCCCCTTAACAAAACCATGCTGTGTCTGAGCTATAACTGAAGTCTTGTCTAAATGATCCTGCAGTGCTTCTTTAACCAGTGCCTCCATTAATTTTCCTGGAACAGAAGTTAAGCTCACAGGTCTATAATTACTTGTGTCAACCTTTGATCCTCCTTTGTGAATTGGGGTCACATTTGCACATTTCCAGTCTATGGGTACCTCCCCTGAGTCCAAGGAAGCTCTCATAATTATGGCTAAGGGTTTGCTTACTTCCTTTGCTGCCTCCTTTAATATAACTGGATAGATCCCATCCACCTCGGGTGCCTTTCTTGTGTTTATCTTCAACAGTTTCTCCTCCACTTTACTCCCAGTTATTTCAAGATTCTGTAGCTTACTGCTAGAGTTGAACACACCTCTGGCATTCCCCTTGCTGAATAACTCCTCATGTGTGAATGTAGATGCAAAATATTCATTTAGTTTGTTAGCTACCTGAGCAGGATCATCAACAGTTGACCCATCAATATCAAGTGGACCAATCTGATTCATCCCTTTCCTTCTAGAGTTTACATAAGTAAAGAACTCTTTGCTGTTTTTCTTTGCATCCCTTGCCAAGGATTTCTCGTAATCTGCCTTCGCCTGCCTAACCTCCTTTGTAACTTGGTTGCATATCAACTTGTATCTACAAAGGGTACTAGGAAAGTTTTGCAATATGACGCAACAATGAATCACAGGAAGCTGCTTGTTGCTGCATGTTGAGACATGTTCATACGTGCATAGTAGCCGCCGCGCCAAGTCGATGGGCTCAGTTATTCATTAGTAGTGAGAGTGTAAAGTGCTTGCGATGGCATCGTGGTCACGAAATGAGATAAGGACAGTTTTGCGGTATAATTTCGTGCGTGGTTTAACCACAGACCAGTGCTTAGAAGAAATGACTCTTGCACTAGATGATGATTGTCCACATCGTACAACGATATTCAGGTGGTATAGAGAATTCCAAAGGGGAAATTTCACTCTGGAGGATTCTGAGAGGCCGGGAAGGCCACGAACGTCAGTTACGGGGGAAAACGTTACTGCTGTGAGGAAAATGCTTGACGAAAACAGGCGAGTGACCTACCAACAGATAGAGGATACTTTGGGCCTAAATGCACCAGCAATTCGTTCGATTCTGCAAGATCATTTGCACGTGAAGAAACTTTGTTCTCTCTGGGTGCCGCATCAACTGACTGAAGAGCAGATGACACGACGTGTGACTTGGTGCCGGGAGATGTTAAAAAAGTTTGATAAGGGACAATCTCGGTATGTGAACAACATCGTGACAGGTGACGAGACTTGGCTGTACTATTACGATCTGCCGACCAAGGCTCAAAACAAAGTTTGGGTCTTTGATGATGACGACACACCTGTAATTGTCAGAAAATCCCGATCTGTAAAGAAGAAAATGATAGCTGTATTTTTCAAATCGAGTGGAACGTGTCGTTTTGGACACGCAGAAGACAGTCACAGCTAAGTGGTATACTGAACAATGCCTGCCTAAAGTCATTGGATCTATGAAGAACCTGCGGCCAAAGTCAAGAATGGACACCTGGTACCTCCATCACGATAATGCTATAGCTCACCGCGCCAAAGCCTGTACCGAATATTTGACCACGACAGGACTGAAACTTCTCGAGCACCCTCCCTACAGTACAGACCTTGCTCCCTGCGACTTTGCACTGTTCCCGCATGTGAAAATGAAGCTAAAAGGGAGGCGGTTTTCCAGTGATGAGGACCTTCTACGGGCTTGGGACAACGAGTGTGCTTTACTCCCTAGTGAAACTTGGCAGAACTGGTTTAAAGATTGGTTTCGGAGGATGGAGAGGTGTATTGAATGTAGAGGAAATTACTTTGAAAAAATTAAATAAACAAAGCTGTATTGCAAAACTTTCCTAGTACCCTTTGTATCATAGGCTTTTGTGTCATGTGTTAATTTGTAAGTATCCCATGCATTTTTCTTCTCTGC
The DNA here is from genome assembly GCF_048544385.1 of Mastigoproctus giganteus. NCBI lineage: Eukaryota > Metazoa > Arthropoda > Arachnida > Uropygi > Thelyphonidae > Mastigoproctus > Mastigoproctus giganteus. The sequence goes on from NC_143585.1 coordinate 153,363,212, forward strand.
CATATGCCTCATTAGTTCATCTTACATCCATTTTGGCCTAAACCTTGAACAATATTTCTTAGTTGGTATGTAAAGCCTAGTAGCTTCCAAGATAAGTTCTTTGAATGCTTCCCATTTTGAATTTGCTGTTGGTAACATCATCAAATGGTCCCACTGTATAGAATTTAAATACTGTCTCAGTCCATCGTAGTCGCCTTTACGGAAGCAATAACCCTTCCCTTTACCCCTAATGGTAGTTACCTCTTTGAGTAAATCCCACTTCAGCACACTGTGATCACTGCCACCTAGTGGTTCATTTATCTGCAGATTCTTAATGCATGAAGAATCACTGCTGATAATCAAATCAAGAGTATTACTCCCTCTAGTTGCCTCCCGAACATGCTGATGTAGAAAACAATCATCCAATAAATCTACAAAAGCCCTGCTATTGTGTGAGTAACCAGCCCCCAAATTCCAGTCAATATCTGGGAAATTAAAATCTCCCATTATAAGACTCTCTGATTTACTGGCCCACTCTATTTCCCTGTACAGTTCCTTATTATACTCATCAGAGTCATTAGGCCTATAGCACACTCCTACTCTCAATTTTGATCTCCCAATGCTTATGTCACACCAAACTGACTCAACACTGCACTGTCCAGCGATGTCGACTGGCTTCACTTCCTTGGTTTTTATGTGTTTCTTAACTAATAGCATAACCCCTCCCCCCTTCCTATCCTGTCTATCCTTTCTGTAGACGTTGTACTCCCCAAATTGCAGTTCTGCATCCCTTATATCTGTGTGACACCACGTCTCTGATATCCCAACAATATCTGCCTTTGATGTTTTGAGCAATACCTCAAATTCATCAAATTTATTTACTAAACTCCTAGTATTGGTGTACACGCAAGTATACCTGCACCTGTTTCTATTCTTAGCTACCCTAACACAATCCATGTGTTTACTTGTACCGCAATGGCTCCCAGCAGTCTCTGAAATACCATGCATCTTGTTTTTCAGGCTTCTGCTCATTCTAATAGAAGCAGTGCAAGAATCTCTTTCACCTCTGCCAGTGGCTACTGTCAATCTATTCGTCTTTGTCTCCCCCAAGCTAGCAGTTTTCCGACCCACCTAACACTGCCTCGATAGCATCAGCAAATATTTTTGCACCCTTTCTATTTAAGTGTATCCCATCCCTGTAGAAGCAATCTCTCCTGTTAACAAGTACAGTCCATTCTGAAAAAAATTCTACCCCTTGAGCCTTGCACAATCTTTCCAGGGCCGAATTGATTGACAAGGCTCTCATCATATACTCCCTCCTATCGTGTCTGGGCAGAATTGCAGACACTTTCAAATTCAACCCTAATTCTAGGCTTTTGTTCAACAGTGACCTGTACTTGTTAAGTAATTCTGCCGGTCTCCTACTCTTAATATTATTAGTGCCAACTATATCACCTTTTGTGCCCTTAAAAGATGATATTCGCTCTACAACGTCATCAACCTTTGCCCCTGGCAGACATACCCTGGTCCTGTTCCACCTATCTTTTTTACAAAGCATGTTCCCCGTTCCCCGTGTTCTGCACTTAAGCTACAAGGAGTGACAGTTGTAAATTTATGCATAGGGATATGTACTAGAAACCTCATTCTTACTTTCAACTTGCCAACAGATGAATTTGATATAACGGGGTAGAGAGATTTTAAGCTGGATATGATTGAAAATAGGAGATTGTAAATTTTTTAGAATCTCCTATTTTCTAAAATCTAAGTCTTTTACAGGAAATAATCAGAGTGGGCATGTGCACAAGTACTACCTTTGAAGAAAAAGGAATTGTAAAGTGAATATTTAGGACAACTTGGGTGAGATGAGCAGTTGATTTGCCTAATTTTTCACAGCCAGGTACCTTCACTACCTAGTAAGTCCATACATACCAAATCACTTAAGGTACTTCAAGTGTCAAAAATGCAGACACTTGCAAATGGGCAGAGGACCACGAAATCATACTCAGGAGCATGCCAACAGTAGGAGGAAAAAGAGGTACAAAGGCTCAAGGCAGAGTCAAACATATTCTTTATAGGAGGCTAGGAAAGCATTTAAGCCAATAAATAGCAGTAAGCCAACATATGCTGAGAAAGTTGTAGGGAAACATTCCATTGGGACACAAACTGAAATGGCGCCTCCATAGCCAGGTGGAAAGGAGCAGCAATGCATAGCACTGCTGCTCCTTTCCACCTGGTTACGGAGGCTTCTTGATTAGACCGGGGCTCGATCCCGTCACCACCAAATATGGAGGATGTGGAAAGGTCAGGGAATGACCACCGCATATTCTCGGAGCAGTATGGCCTTAGTTGCTAATGCTCCTAAAAACCAAATAATAACAACAAACTGAAATGACTATTCCATCAAGAGAGTTATTCGTTTCCACTGCATGCTATTTATTGAACTTTCAAAAACCCACCCCAAAAATGTGGTGAGCTGTCACTCCAATATCGGTGCCTCCTAGTGTTCCACCACAACAGAAGAAAAAAATGGTTGTCGAAGTCATGAAGGTACCAGATGACACAGTCCTTGAACTCTTTATACAAGAGGAAGAAATGGACATAGGCCATTTCTTCCTCTTCTGGATAAAGGACAAATCCAGGACTGATAAAACAAAGCCTGAGCCCATCAGAAGCCATCAGATGGATTTAGAAAATCAAAATAATGGCCACATTCAAATGATTACAGCAGAATTGCTGTGGGTTTTGTCAAAGTAGCGATAACATCAAGGTCCTCCTGCATAAGTATGAGCCATTCTGCTTTTGCTTACAAGTATTTAAAGGGAAATGAGGACCCTTACTTGTGTAACTGTTCAATTATTCACAAAGACAGAGCTGGGGATGAACCTGCCCACAGGTGAGTCACAGTTCTTGTGAGTAACCATACTCATTTTCAAGCTACACCACTTACCACCAACTTAGAGGCAGTAGGATTTCTCTTAACTGTTTGCTCCAGCTATTTGACACCCGGGAACAACATTCCTCAGGTAGACTCTGATGATCTCATTAAGCAATTGCTATCCCCTTTTCTATTATTAGGAGATTTTCAGGGACGTAATACTCTGTCATGTAGTGCTGGCATCAATAGCAGGGGTTGGACTATTGCATGTATACTCGAAAGCAATGACCTGACCCCTTTTGCTAAGTGTGGGTTCTAATACCTTCTTCCAACTGCCTACCCATACTGCGATCAATTTCTCTATTTGCTCCCCTTCTCTTCTCTATGGCTAATGGGGGGTGAAGACAACCTTTATGGAAGTGATCACTTCCGTAAAGGATGCAAGTAGATGGAGTGAAATTTGAGCTCCAAGAAAATTTGATTTTTGTAATTTTATTTACTTGATTGTCATATTATATCATACTTTATAAGTAGCTTTAAAGACCTAATTATGCTTGTTATTTTTAATTTAGATAGAGATTTTATAAATTACTGCTTTATATATGTAAAACCATTGTTTCATTCAAATCTTGCTACCATTGTTATAGTATAGAGTGAGTGGTAGGGAATTTAGATTTTTAACTGTGGTAAATAGGTAGCTAACATAAAACTAGATAGCATAGTACGTATCACTGCATTTAGAAATCTATTAGATAGTGTAGTCTTGATAATTGGTTAATCTTATTAATTTCTTATTCATTAATTCAAAATGGGAAACATTCAAAGAATTAATCTTGGAAACTACTAGGCTTTTCATACCAACTAAGAAATATTGTTCATGGTTTAGGCCTAAATGGATGTCAGATGAACTAACGAGACGTGGCAGAGAAGAAAAATGCATGGTATACTTATGAATTAATGCGTGACATGGAAGCCTATGATAGATATAAACTGGTCTGTAACCAAGTCACAAAGGAGATTACACAGGTATAGGCAGATTATGAGAATTCTGTGGCAAAGGATGCAAAGAAAATCTGCAAAGAGTTCTTTACCTATGTAAACTCTAGAAGGAAAGGGATGAGTCAGATTGGTCCACTGGATATTGATGGTTCAACTGTTGATGATCCTGCTCAGGTAGCTAACAAACTAAATGAATATTTTGCATCGACATTCACACATGAGGAGTTATTCATCAAGGGGAATGCCAGAGGTGTATTCAGCTCTGGCGGTAAGCTAGAGAATCTTGTAATAACTGAGAGTAAAGTGGAGGAGAAATTGTTGAAGATAAATACAAGAAAGGCACCTGGGGTGGATGGGATCTATCCAGTTATATTAAAGGAGGCAGCAAAGGAAGTAAGCAAACCCTTAGCCATAATTATGAGAGCTTCCTTGGACTCAGGGGAAGTACCCATGGACTGGAGATGTGCAAATGTGACCCCAATTCACAAAGGAGGTCAAAGAGCGACACAAGTAAATATAGACCTGTTTAACTTCTGTTCCAGGGAAATTAATGGAGGCACTGGTTAAAGAAACACTGCAGGATCATCTAGACAAGACTTCAGTTATAGCTCGGACAGAGCATGGTTTTGTTAAGGGGCAGTCTTGTCTGACCAAATTGATCGGATACTATGATGTGGTTACAAATGAACTGGATGGAGGGAATAACTTTGATATCCTATATTTGGATCGGAGAAAGTCTTTTGATTATGTTGCACATGGAAACCTGCTGCACAAATTGGAGCAGTGTTGCACTGGAGGGAAATTGCTGCTATGGATAAAGGGATGGTTGAGTGGGAGAAGACAGACAGTGGTAATCAGTGGACACTGCTCGTCGTGGACTAATGTTATTAGTGGAGTCCCTCAGGGTTCAGTGTTGGGTCCATTGTTGTCTTGTGTATTTATAAATGATAATGATGATTATCATTTATAATGCTAATAATTATCATTTATAATGCCTCTACTAATGCTAATGTAATATTTTTTAATTGTTTTAAATTTATTTTTTACTGTAATGTATAATATTAGTAAATTAATAAGAGGAGTTTACCTCAATATAGTACGTGGAACACTTCCGTATGATACCCTCCAGAAATTAAAACGGAAAAAACGAAAAAATCGACAACTTACCGGTACATTAAAGTAAAATATAAATAATTAAAGTAAAATATAAATAATTAAATAATCAATTTAACACAATTCAAAATCAATTCAAAACAATTAAAATTCAAATTAACGCAATTAAAAGAATCTAACGAAAATATTCAAAACGATTTTCCTTCCTTAGGAAGGAAAATCGTTTTGAATATTTTCGTTAGATTCTTTTAATTGCGTTAATTTGAATTTTAATTGTTTTGAATTGATTTTGAATTGTGTTAAATTGATTATTTAATTATTTATATTTTACTTTAATTATTTATATTTTACTTTAATGTACCGGTAAGTTGTCGATTTTTTCGTTTTTTCCGTTTTAATTTCTGGAGGGTATCATACGGAAGTGTTCCACGTACTATATTGAGGTAAACTCCTCTTATTAATTTACTAATATTATTATCAACGTAGAACATATTGAGTATTACAGCTCTGATTCATACTATCTATGTAATGTATAATATAAACCAGAGCATCACAACTCTGGTTTATATTATCTAAATAAATATCAGGCTTAATGGCCAAGTTTGCAGACGATACGAAGGTTGGCAGGGTTGTGAAGGACACTAATGACAGTACACTACTGCAGGAAGATCAAGAAAAATTGAGCAGATGAACTGAGAGGTGGCAAATGAAGTTTAACAGTGCCAAATGTAAGGTACTACAGATGGGAAGTAGTAACCTCAGAGTAACGTATCAACTCTGTGGTACTACACTGACAATGGTAGAGAATGAAAAGGAGCTGGGGATAATTGTGCAGGCAGATATGAAGTTTTCTGAGCAATGCAGACGGTCTGCAAAAGTAGTTTCTGTTGTCTTGTCAATGATATACAGGAATTTTTCTAGCAGGGATAAAGAGGTGATTATCCCCTTGTGTAAGGCAATGGTCAAGCCACACCTTGAGTACTGTATACAGGTCTGGAGGCCTCATATTAAAAAGAATGTATAGCTGTTGGAACGAGTACAGAGAAGGGCAACAAGATTAGTGAATGGAACAAAGGGTTGCTTTTATGAAGAAAGGCTTAAGTTTTGCAGATCACAGTGTTTGGATACTAGGCATCTGCGAGGTGATCTGATTGAGGTATATAAAGCCTTGAATGGTTTGAGCATGCTCAATGCTGATGGGATTCTTCCTGTTGCTTAGAATAATCACCTGAGAGAGCATAAATTCAATTTGAGGAAAGACAGTTGTAGAATAGATGTGTGGAATTTTGACTTTAGCCAGCGTGTAGTTGGCAGATGGAACAGACTTCCATTTTTTGTTGTTGAAGTTGATAGCCTAAATAAATTTAAGGCTGAGCTGGATGGACAAGTATTTGGAACGAATGGAGGGTGAAATTGGAGCGTTTTTTTTTTTTTGACTGATGCGGCAAAAGCTTGCTTTCTTGCATCTTATGCCTCTACTAATGCTAATGTAATATTTTTTAATTGTTTTAAATTTATTTTTTACTGTAATGTATAATATAAACCAGAGCATCACAACTGTGTTTTATATTATCAAGTTCTATTTAAAATATGTATTGCTCTTTTATGACATACTTTTAATATACTTACTTATTAAGTAAATATATTATAGTATTATAATTTAAACTGCTCTACCAGTAATATCTGGACACCTACCTTTATAGAAAAAAGAGAGCTTTTATTATGATATTTAATATTTTATACTGAAACCTTTTGCTTTTATGACAGCCTTCAATCTTCTTGGCATACTGTTAACCACTTTTTATAAATGTCATAAGTTCTTGATCTTGACATGCACATACCCGATGATCCAGTACATCCCATAAATGCTCGATGGGATTCAGATTAGAACTCTGGGCTGACCAATCCAACTTTTCCACCCCCATATCCTCAAACCACTCTGTTACTACCCAAGCAGTATGGCATTGAGTGTGTTTTTTTTTTTATGTAAACCCCAAACACGAGCGGTATTAGAACCCATAGTACTTAGTACCGTGCTTGGGTTGGAGGATGAGAAAACGAAAGAAGATATTTGTTGTAGACTGTTATTTTCTGTAGAACTTCTGTAGACTGTTATTTTCAGGAAATACGTAAGAAGGAAGGTTAAGGAATGAGGAAGATGAAAAGTTGGTTCTGTGAGTTTGAAGTTGGACAGTAAATGGATGTTGGCTGGTGGCGGCATGTGTTCAGAATGTTTTGAAGGAGAGAGAGCAAGAATTATAGAAGCCAATTCATAAGAACAGTGCCTGTGGAAATATCTGTAGAAGAGGCATGCAGCAGAAGCAGTATGTCTTTGAGACAGCAAGTGGAGAGATTCTGTTAGAGATGAATCATTAATTAATCTAACTGCCTTCTTCTGATCGGAATGAAGAAGCCTGAGAGAGATTTTGGGAGCACCATCACAGATGTGGGAACAATATTCCATGGTAGGGCGGATTTGCAATTCGTAAAGAGTGTGAACTTTTGAAGAAAAGTAACACTGAGAGCAAAAGAGAAAACCAAGTTTTTTAGATGCAGAGGAAGCAATATTTGTAATGTGCTTGTGCCAAGAGAGATTAGAAGTCAGGGTAATCCCCAAAAGAGATATATCATTTTGCCTAGAAATTGGAGTGTCACCAAAGATAAGCCTAAGGGCAGAAAAATCCTTTTTGCGAGATAAAAGACAAGACTGAGTTTTAGAAGGATTGAAATCAACTAAGTTGTCTTTGCCCCACTGGAGAATTACCTGGAGATCGGCATTTAAGGAATTGGTAGCAGATTTTTGAGAAGTTGAAGCTGATTGCGCAGGGCAAGGTTTCTCAAAATGGAAAGTAGAATGCAATGTGCTGTCATCGGCAAAACTATGGATAGGATTTCCATTCAATGGAAGAAGGTCATAAATATACAAGAGGAAAAGAGTGGGGGAAAGAACTGAACCTTGGGGGACTCCGGCATTAGTGGAGAAGTTAGAGGACAGAGAGCCATCTACCATCACCCTCAGTGAGCGTTCAGAGAGAAAACTGGATAACCAATTACAAAAAACAGTTGGCAAACCATAAAATGAAAGCTTGTTTAGAAGACCTTTATGCCAATCACGATCGAAAGCCTTTGAGATGTCAAGAGCAACTGCTTGTGTTTCACTGACCTTTTCCAATGAATTAGTCCATTGAATTGAATAAATGAATAATTGAATTTAATTAATTATTTAATTTATTTAATTAAATAATTGAATTTCCATTGAATTGAATAAATGCATAATAGAATTTAATTAATTATTTAATTTATATAATTAACTAGATCGTATGTATAGCTTAGCTTAATTTTCAGCATTCACCTCATAGTATTCTGCTCAGCTAAGCAGAATACTATGAAGTGAGTGCTGAAAATTAAGCTAAGCTATACATAAGATCTAGTTATTACAGCACCTAAGGACTCCTTAAAAAATCGAGTTTATATAATTAAATAATTGAATTTCCATTGAATTGAATAAATAGGTAACATAAGCCGGAATATCACCAGTGGATCGACACTGACGGAATCCATACTGGCGATCGTTGATCAGACGGAAGGTTTCTAGGTAGTTTAAGAGTTGATTATCCCCTTGATTAGAGCTGCTAATTGATTTCTCCATTACTTTAGAAAGAGTAGAAGTAATTGCAATGGGATGATAATAGGATGTGAGGGATTTGTCACCCTTTTTAGGAATTGGCTGGATATGAGCAAATTTCCAAGGAGAAGGTAAAATACCTTTGGAATAAGAAAGTCAAAAAAGGTGGCAAAGAACAGGAGTAACTTTGGGAGCACAGGTTTTGAGAACAATTGGAGAAATACCATCAGGACCTATAGCTTTCTTAGCATCAAAATTCGTCAGTATCCTTTTGACATCCTTTTGATGAAAACCACAGGAGGCATTGAATGGAGCGTGTTGGAAATGGTGGGAGGTGTTTTACCAAGATTATTAATACATGAGTTGGAAGAAAAATGGGATGCTAGCAGGTCAGCTTTATCTTTGGCTGAAGTGACAACAGAACCATCTGGTTTGGACAGAGGTGGGAGCAGAGATGGGCAAAAGTTGCAGCCGATAGTTTTGGCAAGAGACCAGAATGCTCAGCTACCATTAGGGCAAGAAGCAAGTTTTCTACTCTTAGCCTGTTCAAGCTCTAGTTTGGAGTGATTAATAACTGCTTTACGATTGTTGTGAGCTTTGTTGTAGGCAGAAAATGAAACTGAAGTATTAGAAACAAGCTAATTACGATATGCAACATTCTTTTCTTGAACAGCCTTAGCACATTTATTGGAAAACCAAGGTTTAGATAAAGGACGAGATTTTAAAGTGGAGTGTGAGATAAAGGATTCCATTCCTGCAAGAATAATTTCACTGCACGATCTGATCAAATGGTGACATCAATTCTTTTGAAACAGTATTCCGACCAAGGAAAAGAAGAAAAGAAATCTCATAGGTCATCCTATTTTGCATTCTCGTAATGCCAAACAGTATGAGGTTGGGAAAAGCCATGAGATAAAGGCTCCATTGGAGAAGAGATAATCAGCAAGTTGTGATCTGAGGTGCCTAAAGGACCTTTCACTTCGACTGTGTACTTAGAAGGGTTGTTTGTGAGAAAATGATCAAGCATGTTGGCTGTATGGTTAGGATTGTCCTGTATTCTTTTAGGTAAATGAACAATCTGTGCAAGATCATTAGTAATTGCAAAAGCCTCAGCATCTCGACCAGCTGTGTCGGTGTGACTAGAAAATGGAAGCCAGCTGGAGTTTTTAATGTTCAAACATTAAAATCACTAAGGAAAATTACCTCACTGTTAGGAAAGTAGGACTGGAGAAAGTCACGTTGCAAAGAGAGGAAGTCAAAGAGCTCCAAGTGATTAGTGGAGTTGAGAGAACGGTAGAACAGATGAATTTGACACAATGATGTAGAGAGATTTTAAGCCAGAGAAGAATGAAAAGAGGAGATTCCAAATTACCAAATCTCTGACGGAATATCGGAACGGACATATGCACAAGTACCACCTTTGAGGCGAAAGGAATCATACAGCAAATAATTTGGGCATCTGAGATGAGCAGTAGTTGAATTAACTGGTAACTGAGATTCTGTTAGGAAAAGTACATGGGGTTTGGCAGACTGCAAATGTTTGGAAATGTGCATCATTCAGGTTAGAATTGGGACCAGGTATATTTCTGAAATGAATTAGAAAGTGTTTGGGAGGTTTATATCTTTTTGCAGATAAGCTTGCTCTATTAGTTTGACAATTCGTGGTGTATTCAATAGTAAGAAAAAGTGGGTTGGACATGCTGTATGAAGTAATGAAATTTTTGGATATGGCGTACACACGGTAAGAATATACCCAGATTCTAGACATAACGTGACCTCGACAATGCCTCCCGCATACACGCTACTCGGACTCCCTCCAGTCACTATCTGGCGGAGTAGAGGTAGTAAGATTAATCAATAACTGATCCGGAATCCTCGTAGAGAGTTACCAGTATGTTTGGTCCAGTGTACTAACTAGTGGCGGGCCTGTGAACACCGTTTTAGAGCTTTACTCTCAATGTAAGGAAGGTTGGATCTCGCCACGATGTTCATCGTAACCTCAAAATTCATCAGTAATACTGCATGGTGGGAGAGATGGGAAAGGGTTGACTGGAACTGAGCTCTGGAGACTAAACGTGGGTTCCACCACTTTAAGCCTCCAATAAGCAAAGTCGTGGTATTGCACTGGTTAATGAGAGTTATCTGCCACCTAGTTCTACCAGGCAGTACTATGTGGCAGTACTACCAGCTAGTACTGCCTGGTAAGACGGAGGGTTGGCATTTCTCCATGTGGTGTGGGCGCCACACCTCGACCCCTGCTTACTTTGGTTCACACGTGGGTGGTCACCCACATGTGCTTGTGCATGGAGGTCATACCCAGGATTACTAACAGTTCCACTATCGTGAAGGTGAAAGTAGAGGATTTGGCTGTCACAGACTGTCTGGACTTCGTTGAAATTGGGTCAACTTGACTTGAGTGTCACCCGAATATCAGTTCCATCAGCATTTTATACTCCCAGGGAACAAGTACTGCTTGTCTGGCCTATCTGAGAGAATGTCTGTGACAACCTCAAGGACCAAGTATTCTCTTTCTGATACATGTATAGGCCTTCCCCAAAGTATCGCCAAAATGTTGGTTGTTCATAATTGTACAGGATGTCCTGGTATTGCATAGCATTCATGGCATTCATTTGTCAATAATGACTAATGGGCCCTTGCCGAACAACAAAAAGGGCCCCATACCATGACACTGCCTCCACCAAACTTCATTGTTGGGGGGGGGGGTACAACCAGGAAGGAACTGTTCCCCTGGCATTTGCCACACCCAGGAACAGCCGTCAGATGTAAAGAGTGCGAACCTTGACTTGGCTGTCCATAGGACTGTTTTCCTGTACCGTAGAGCAGTGGAAAACAGTGCTATGGACAGCCAAGTCAAGGTTCGCACTCTTTACGTCTGATGTTTTGTCCAAAGTACTAACTAGTGCTACCTGCTATAAATATGCATCGTGTAATCTTGCATTCCAACTTTTGCAGTTGTCTGTTTGAAGCCCACTGTGCATATTTATAGCAGGTTCTCTGTGATGTGTTGCATGCATAGGACCTGTTTCCCATCCATGGAGGTGGGGGGGTATCTGGATATTAATGGTAGGGCAGTGTACTTACTTATTCAGTAAGTAATTATATTAAAAGTAAGTATACTTGTAATATACTTTTTTACTTACTTATACTATAATTGCGATTTTTTTTACCTATCATTGGTTATTCAGCTGGGGCTTGGGGACATAGAGCCAACTAGTCTGCAATTATGAAACAGCTTCTGCAGGCCCAGCATGCTGCCCTCCTAATGATGTCACGAGCATGTTGAACCACTTCTACTATGGTTTTACAGGTGTTATTGGGAAAATTACCTGAACACTCTGAAATACAATACCTGTATATGATCTATCACCTGAAGAATCAATACCTGTTACTTTGTATAATATGCAACTTGATCTAGATGCTTCTTTAACATCTGAGAAAAGAAGACTTCTTTCTATTTATGTAGATAAATGGCAAAGAGCCTGGTCAGCTTCGGAACTTGGCACCATGACCAGAGATTTTACCATCGGTGAAGGAGTTTAGGAAGAGAGAATCTTTGTGGTTTGTGCCTGGATTGCATGGTACATTTTTACTCACCGGTCACAGGAGTATTATTAGCAAATTATTTAAATTAGGATTGTCTCCTTCCCCACTTTGTCTCTGTGAACAGGAAGAGAGTATTGACCACATTATTTTCGATTGTCAGTATTATCAAGTCTACAGGTGTGAACTCCAGCTTGTTTTAGACACATTCACAATGGGAAATAAACCTGCTCTTATCCGATCTCAATCAGCATTTATAGCACTAAACACTTTTGCATCACATGCTTTTAAATGAAGAGAGGAGCTTAGACTTGCTAATTTGGGGTAATTTTATCAGTAGTTGATGATTGGATACTCATTGTAACCAAATATACCCTACTGGACATCAGTATAAATTCTTGGTGTTCTTCTGAAGACATGGAAACTGTTTATAGTGTGATTGGGGTTAAAAAAAAAAAAAAAAAAAAAAATCTTGTTTCTCCGAGGAAGTGCCTGGAGCAATGTCTAAAAGAGATTAGACATCTCAATAAATCTTGCTGATCGTAGCTTCTAGGATGGGATTATCTCCATGGGATTATTTCCCATGGCATAAAAAGTCAGTCCACTTCTCCACCTCTATTTCCTTTAGTCTTGCTTTATTTCTTCTACCTTCTAACTATTGGAGGGTTCCTCTGTTTGATCTTTCTCTTTTCTATTCTTGCCCACCTCTCCAGATCTTAAACTTCTCCTTCTATAGCCTTTTCATTTCATCCTTATTTGGGCCCTTCCAGGTCGTTTCCCCTGGGTTAGTCCAGCAGATGATAGTAGATCATGGCCGCTTCCACATGACAGGGGTGGGATGTGGTGACCAGGTGTTGCTACTTCCCATCTGCTAAGAGCCAGTTACCTGCTCACAACATAACAACATGCCATATCAATACATTTACACATCCAGTACACTACATAAAAATGGCCATTTTTGGCTTAAACTTCTACACAAGATGTACAACAGGACTAATGAGAGAACCCTGGGCTCTGCCTCAGAAACACACGAATATTCCCCTGAATACTTACTTATGTCAGAAGCTTACCCTCGTGCTGAAGAGCAACCTTGACATCTGTCTCGCTGATCCTATTAGGATCAACGAGTAGTCACTCGCCAACTGCTGTTCTGTAAAATTTCTTTGTGTCATTCTCGATGAACGCTGGTCCTTTATCCTTCACCTGAAGGCAGTTGGAGACAAGACAAGGCAGTTTACTGCTATGCTCACACGTGTCACTAGGAGGGACCAGGAGTTGAAAGGTAGATTCCTTCAGCTCATGTATTCCACTATCTTCCAATTGTCCTCTGTGGTGCTGAAGTTTGGTACCACTGGACAACAAGAGATTCATCCAAGCCCATCTTGAAAAGACAGAGAATCGTCCTACTCCTTATGACTTGTGCTTGGAGAACAACCTCTACTGCAGCTCTCCAGGTACTCACTGGTAATCTTCTCTTAGACCTTCATGCTGTTTTCCAGGGTTTAATTTTCTGTGTTCGCAAGATTCAAGTTGCCTCCTTGCTTGGTATTCAAACACAGGTTGACACCGACGTCAAATCACAGAGAAAACTTATTTAGGCTAACTCATCTCCATCTGGCAGACGGGTTGCATTACCAGCAACTTTCTTCCCTTAGTCTCGTTGATTGATAAGAAGTGCCTTCAGTGTTTGATTTACACCAAACCTAGAGGCATCATATCTCTTAACTGGACATGGCTCCATCAAGAAAAAGATACATGATCTGGGTTTTTTCTGAATATGATCAATCTTTCTGTGGAGAAACTGAAGACTAGGAACATTTAATCTATTCTTGCACTATCTATATATCTTGATCTCCAGTAACAACTCACAGATCTTAACCTGACTACCATGCAACCTGTTAGTGCACTAATCATTTCCAAACAAGCTGCTTTTTTCCACATATGCTACTTCTCTCTTCAAGCGAAGATGCCTTATACTGGCATCAACTACTCCACAAACCAGTCACTTATAATGTTCCAGCAACTTGATGTGTTCCCATTCTCTTCTCTTCTTCTTGCTGACCTGGATACTTCCTTCTTATCCAGGTGGGATATAAGTGCAAACCTTGGCAAAATGCAAACTTAGACTGACTCTCCTGAGTAGGATCTGCTGAAAATGAGCTCACCGTCATGGGATTTTTATGAAGTCATGCTAACCTAGATGTTTCCAACCGGTGTGCCGCGGCACACTACGGTGCCGTGTAATTTGGGTTTAAGTTACTTAAAGTTATTATTATATATATTTTTTAATTTGTGTATTTATTTCATTATAAAAAGATTATGGTATCCATTGTACCTTATCTTTTTAATTTTGTGGCGATCTATAATTGATCTTTATTTAGTACCTCTATATAAAGAAAAAAATATTATATAGGTATATATATATTAAAAGGTTGAAAACCACTGTGTTAGGTATTTCTTTTGACCTAGGGGTGGCTGGAAAAAATTACTGGGACACTAAGTGCACCTTGAACCGAGAAAGTTTGGGAACCTCTGTGCTAACCTCTTCTGGGGTTAGGATTGATACTTGCCATGTGTGCTTCATATCGCACTCCAGTGAGAGCATCTGTCTCCCATGACTTTCTACCCCAGGACTAGTTCCCTTCCTCACTCTTCCCTGTTTCCATCTCTAGCAGGCCCCCTTCTTTTTTTTTTTTTTTTTAACTACTTTGTAGCCCACCTTTCAATATTTCCTTACTCACACCTTTCAAACTTTTTTTTTTTTTTTGGTCGCTGTCATGAAGTTCAGGTGACCCTGGCAGAGGCCAGCCAGAGTATAATGGGAAGCGTGACTCACCTCCCAGTGGTGGTGAGAAACGTGGGGTTTCACTACAGGCCGTGTGGCCAACTAGCCAGAGACACAACAACAGAACATAACACCATTCTGACAAACCAGATACTACACTTTTCTGGCTTTTAGCGAGGTAATTCTGTAATTCTTCTCTCTGTAATTTTCTGTAATTCTTCACAAAGTGATGGTGCAGATGTGGGGAACCACTATTGGCACCTTCCACAAAACACTATACTTATGTGATTGGAATAGTAGTGATTAACAATAGCATTAGTAAAGGCATATGATGCAAGAAAGCAAGCTTATACAGCATCAGCCAAAAAGGGGGGAAAAAAAACTTCCATTTCACCAATCCATTTGCTCCAAATGTTTGTCTATTTCTTGAATAAATTCAAGGCAGAAGCTTTGAATTTATTCAAGCTGTAAACTTCTACAATGACAGATGGAAGTTTGTTCTAGCAGTCAACCACCCTCTGGTTAAAGGTGAATTTCCACACATCTTTCCTCAATGTGAATTTATGTCCCCGCAGGCAATTAATCTGGGCAAGAAGAAGAATCCACATTTAGCATACTCAAACCATTGAAGGTCTTAAGTCTTTCTTCGTAAGAGCAACCCTTTGTTCCATTCACTAATCTTGTTGCCATTCTCTGTACTCGTTCGTGGGCACCTCCATAGCCAGGTGGGCAGGAGCAGCAGTGTGTAGCACACACTTCTTGATTAAACCAGGGTTCGAGCCCTTCACCACCAAATAAGGAGGATGTGGAAAGGTCAGAGAATGACCACCGCATATCCCCGGAGCAATATGGCCTTAGTTGCTAATGCTCCTAAATAACAAACAAACACACTCATTCCGGCAGCTCTACATCCTTCCTAAAATGTGGCCTCCAGACCTGTATACAGTACTCAAGATGTGGCTTGACCATTGCTTATACAAGGGGATAATCACATCCTTTTCTCTGCTAGAAAAATTCCTGTATATCCTTCACAAAACACAATCTGAGCAGTGCAGATGGTCTGCAAGACCATCTGCACTGCTCAGAAAACTTCATATCTGACTGCACAATTACCCCAGGTCCTTTTCATTCTCTACAAATCTGAGTGTAGCTCCACACAGATAATACATTACTGTGGGATTACTGCTACCCATATACAGTACTTTACATTTGTCAATGTTAGACTTCAGTTGCCACCTCGCAGCCCATCTGCTCAACTTTTCTAGATCCTGCTGCAGTAGCACACTGTCATTAGTATCATTAACAATCCTGCCAAACTTTCATGTCGTCTGCAACTTAGACATTAAGCCTGATATGCCATCATTATTATTATTATTAGCCATGTGGTGCAAGGATGCCTGAGACTTATGCTGAACCAGGTAAAAAAAAAAATTGAGTAACCGTGAGAAAGAGAGAGAGAGAGAGAGAGAGAGAGCACGCGCAGTGGAAGGAAATCACCAAGAAAGAGAAGAATGATGTTATCCAGCTCAGGACCCAGGATGTGCCAAACCCATATGCACTAGATGTGAGTCATTAATTTAAACAGGAAATAATAATGGACCCAACACTGAACCCTAAGGGACTCCACTAATAACATTAGTCCACGAAGAGCATTGACCATTGATTACCACCCTCTGTCTTCTCCCACTCAACCATCCCTTTATCAATAGCAACAGTTTGCTTCAAGTGCCACGCTGCTCCAATTTGTGCAGCAGTCTTTCATGTGCAACAGAATTAAAAGCCTTCCTAAGATCCATGTATATGATATCAAAGTTATTCCCTGCATCTAATTCATTTGTGACCACATCATAGTATCCGATCAGTTTGGTCAGACAAGATTTCCCCTTAACAAAACCATGCTCTGTCTGAGCTATAACTGAAGTCTTGTCTAGATGATCCTGCAGTGCCTCCATTAATTTCCCTGCAACAGAAGTTAAACTAACAGGGCTATAATTACTTGGTTCGCCCTTTGATCCTCCTTTGTGAATTGGGGTGACATTTGCACATATCCAGTCCATGGGTACCTCCCCTGAGTCCAAGGAAACTCTCATAATTATGGCTAAGAGTTTGCTTACTTCCTTTGCTGCCCCCTTTAATATAACTGGGTAGATCCCATCCATCCCAGGTGCCTTTCCAGATCCCATCCATCCTCCCCCACCGAATAACTCCATGTGTAAATATAGTTGCAAAATACTAATTCAGTTTGTTAGCTACCTGAGCAGGATCATCAACAGTTGAACCATAGATATCAATATTCCAAGTGGACCAATCTGATTCACCTTTCCTTCTAGAGTTGACATAAGTAAAGAATTCTTTAGTGTTTTTCCTTGCATCTTTTGCCAAAGATTTCTTGTAGGATGACAATGAATTGTCACAGGATATTAGGTAGGCAAAATCCTACCTAATCTCCTTTGTGACTTGATTACAGACCAGCATATGTCCACTATAGGCTTCTGTTTCATCTGTTAATTTTTATATCCCATGCATACAGTGATAGCTTAAAAGTTAGCTCTTGGATTACTCAATTGTTTGTGTTTTATGACCACCCCAGTGATAGGAAATATGACACTGTACATGAAGTTTTGGTGAGTTGGTGAATATGTTTTTTAAGGCTGACAGTTAGGGGGGGGGTCTTGTTTGAAGTTTGTTTTGATTTTTTTATTTCATCGTTGTTTTCATCTGTAGTAGTCTGTAATGTGTGCCATTACATAAGGCCTGACATAGCCGAGTAATCAGGAACACGAGTGCGGTAGCACATGTTCTTTGAGTGGATTTATTGTAAACTCTACTAACCTGGTGGTCATGCCGGAGTGTAAACAAGAACAAGATTTTTTTTTTTTTTTTTTTAAATGTAAACCATTAATCAGCTTCAGCTTTTAGTTTATTGGCTATTCTAAATTTTTATGATAGACTATTTTTAACAGTTATTTTGAACACCAGGGCAGATGCAACATGTTTGGAAGACATTTTTTCGGCCTTTTTTTGACCACTATTTTGCTGTCCTGGGCTATATTTTCATGTCTTGGCATTTGCCTGTAATACAAGAATTAATTAATGAATTTTCTGCCTTTTTTACTGTCATGGCATCAACGAACGTTGAGTTTGGAGGGAAAAACAGCATAGGAGGTCACCATTTTGGTCAGCCACCTTGGGGATAGAGTTGAAACTGCTAAAAATTGAAAACTTGTAAAAAATGGGAAATTATTGAATATTATTGATTTATTGTATGTAAATATATATAGTCATTTACAGTATGTATTTATAGTCATACTTTATGGTCATTTTTAGTTCAGCAGTCTGGTCTGTCTGAAAATAGCCTTCAAGTAGCAAATTGAACTACTTTTGGGCATAATGTTGGAGCTATCCTCTGAGCCCCCAGTAAGTCCTAGAGAGGTGAAACTTTTATTTTGGATATTTGTCCAAACTACTTATTTTTGGTAAATTTTGTTGCACCCCATATTGAGTTATAAAATCTCAAACTTTAGTGATACTAGCTGTACCCATTGCAAAAATTTTGCAATTGGTAACAGAGTTTTTCTCTAGCTGTCCTAAAGAAATGTAGTCCATGTTTTGTTGTGAGCGGGTAAGCCAGTACACGTCGAATCTCATTCCATAATTTCGGGTCTTTGCACTGGAAAATTATTTGCCTGGGCTAAATTTAATATGTATAATTGGCTGTAAGCCGGGATTTCAATGTTGCCCTGGAAATAAGGAACTGATAGAATGATGGATATCTCCGAAAATCCGAAATGTATAAAGCCCAAGACCAGACAGCAATTTGACATTTGCTCCGAAAGAAACAAAAGAGAAAGCATTATTGTATTGTCTGATGTTTTCAGAAAAATGTTTGGACAATTCATTGTCATCTGTATATAAAGAACTTATGTAAGTAACTATTTTGGTTGCCAGCAATGAAACATTGCCATTTTGACAATATGTAGAAAAATGATCTCTGACTTTTTAACACTTAAAATGTAAGACTTGAAAATGAATACACCTTTCGCTAAGTTAGCCAAATCTTTCAGATCCTTAAATGCACATTTCAGACCAATCCTGGATGGGTTTTCAGGAGCACGAAAACACGTTTCTTCTTTTCTGCAAGGTACTTTCAACCAACTAGTCAGAATAGCATGGCAGTGGCCACGTGGCCATTCTCTTTCTCCTCTTCCACGTTCTGACTGTGATATTCTTCTAAATCCTTTAATTACTTACCTTAAACAACCTCAAAACAAAAAACAAATAAACTCGAAGTTGATAATGATAATGAAAAAAAAATTGCGTTCTAAACATATTAAACAGTCAATCTATCTCTAATGAATGGCAATGTGTGTATGACCTTGTCTTGCTCACCTTAGCTTGCAAGGGCTGCAGAAAGAGAGCAAGAGAGATAATGAGCAGTGCAGTGGACTCCTAGCGATTAGTTCTTTCTTTTCGTAGCGGGGCTAAGATAGTAGACAAAGCTAACATTAAATGATGAGCCTTGGGAGATGGCATACAAGATTATTGCTGATAAGATCCATCTTGGTGAGATTTTTTCCTCCGTTTTAACATCTGATAGACAGGAGACTCTTACTTCGTTGGACTCCATGAATGCTATCTTGGATGGGTTGAGTGCCCCCTGGGACAGAACCATCTTGTTTCTGTCCCAGAGAGCACTCAACAATCAGGCCTGAGATTTAGTCATTTGACTTACTCCAGTTTAGTTCATGAAGAACCATTTACAAATGAAGAAATCTCCCAAGCAATCAAATCAATGAGAGATGGCAAGTGTCCCTGTTTCGACTTGCAGGGGGTTGTCGTGTTAAAAAGAGTAGCAGGTTGCTCCGCAGTTGATTTCAAATCTTTTGAATATATGTCTCTCTCTGATGGCTCTTTTCTTATCAATCTCTCATCTTATCGGTCCATTGTTGTGAGTTACTAATTGTTCAGTCAAAAAATACATAATGCAAGCACAGCTTTTCTTCCTTTTGGCTACATCAAGAACATGTAGAACAGTATCTACAATAGCCTTACAAGTTCTTAATGGAAAATTACCTATTTACTATGAGGTTTCATATCAACATCTTCAATATTTTAGAAGAAAGGGGGTTACTAGCTAGAGTTTGTAATTATTATATAGATACAGATGCCTGTGAAGGATGATAACACTAGAATCCGAAGTGAGTTTTTATATGATTGTCAGACTATTTTGGATCCTGCCGAATTGGGCAGAATGACTAATAAAATTTTCCTAATGTTGCAGAGTTTACAAAACAACAACTGACCTGGCTAAATCCAGGATAATGTAACTTTTTGTTCACTGGGCACAGCAGCTTAAATTACAAATTATTTACATTTGGTTTGGCTAGCTCCCCATTATGTAAATATGGTGCTCAGGAGACAGTAGAGCACTTAATACTAGATTGTTACTTATATTTGGATTTAAGGAATAGTTTACAAATGTTAACGAATGTTTATAATGTGGATTTTTCCAAGATTTTTGACAAGTAGCAATAACTTCCCAGCTCTTTTTGAATTCATTGACAAACTGTTCAGAAGGAGAAAGAATTTATAGTGCTGAACCTGATGTAACTGTGCAGTAAAGGCCCAATTTTATTTTGCATATTTGTGTGAGCGGTGGTTTTGGAGGCTAACTTGTAACTGACACTTTCCCTCTAGTTGGGTCTGACTTACATAGAGTTCCGTGGAACTCTATGTGTCAGAATTTTACATAAGTTGGAATTTTCCTAAATGCTTATGCAGCACCTCAAAAATTTGATTTAAGCAAAAAAGAAATATTCAATGAACATTTAAATAGAATTAGTTATTCAATTTTTTTTATCTCATATGCAGGAAAAATTTCAAAATTATAAAATTACGAAAAGAGAGAGGAGACAGGCATAACGTTAGCAAGTTTTACCTTTCAAGCATCATTGCCAGAATTAACTCTCCAGCTGATAAGCATGCACTGCGGAAGTTGAGGGCTGTGGAGATTTAGAAGAGTTTTTTTCCCCAACACATCACAAAATTTCTCTGCAGCTGCAGAATCGGCACTGGCAACTTCACTGCATACTTTAATGTTTTGGAAACCAGCGTGATGCTTAAACCTATTAAGCCATCCATTGCTTGCCACAAACTTGGCTTGGGCTTCGCCGTACTTATCCTTAATATCATCATAAATACTTCTTGCTTTTGGTTGAATGGCCTTTGGACTTAAGGGCACTTGCTTCTGAATCTGATTTTCCATCCATATTATTAATAGCTTTTCCATCTTCGATATAGCACCTGAGAACGCTGTTTTGTGATCACTGTTGATCCTTTAACATATTCTTTTATACACACGCTGTCTCTTAAAATAGTATTCACAGTTGAAGCAGCAAGACCTAATTCCGTACAATAGATGACAAACTTTGTCCTGCTTCGTAATTCTTAATTAATCATCTTCCTTTCTAAATCAATTTTGTTTCATTTCCTAGCACTACCAGCACTTGCATTTTCCATTGGTCCCTTTCCCTTCACCATTGTAATAAATAAATAGGAATGAAGAGAATATTTTAAAAATTTATGTTTATTATATGATTGAAGATTTCAGTGAAGGGGAACTCATTTCACCATGATACCATTTCATAAAAACTCCCAGAATTCCAGTTATCGTTATTATCGCAAATGTAATAAGATCGAATTTACTATCCGTTTATAATTATGTGCACTAACAGAAAAGCCCAATAAACTGGAAATTGTTTTTATTGTTTTATGGTCGTGACCTCTAGAAATGTGCTTTAGAAAAATATCACAAAGGCATTCAAAATTGATTCTTATAACGGAACATATGGTAACGATGAGAGTGTAGTGCAATTTACATTATAAAAATGACCTTTTAGAGAGAGAGAGATAAATAGCTTAGTTATAGTGAAAATTTAAACTTCCAAGGTCTTGGAATGAATTACCAAAAAAAACAATGTGTTATTGGATTCACATTACGATATTTTCACGATACCTCCATTTATTCCTATGGCATGCAAAATACGTTTCCGTGATTTTTTTTAAGTTTTCACCGGCCAGCAAAAACTTACGTAAAGTCGAGTATTACGTAGGCCATGGGGCGGCTGTATTCTTTTGATAGTTTACTACATTTGATGGTGATTGATATTAAATATTATTAAATGATCATGAGTGCTGAATCCTAGTGTTGATGTTAATTTTGAATAGATTTGATAGCATTGCAGCCATGGATATGGTTGCAACAGACCACTTGATGTTGTTGAGCTGATAAACTTTATCAAGTTTGATGTATGTTTTTTTTTTTTTTTTTCAATGAAGTAAATAATAATATGTCGTTAAGGCTGTACTGACTGCGTTCTGGGACTGTTGTGCTGACAAACCTTTTAATATAATTTAAATTAAATTGGTCATTGTTGTATGCTGATAATGGGCCTCTTGGAATGTCTGTTGTGCTGTCCTAAGTGAGAGAGCAATTGTAATGTTGTTAAGACGTTTTAGTAGTTTCTGGGTTGGATTCAAGTACTTTGCTGAGGTTAGAACTTAAGGAATTAACAAACTCAGTTCCATTGATAACTGAAAGAAAGACAAATTAAAACTTGTGGCTCAGACCTTGTGAATCCAAACTTAAACTTTTACTGACAAACTGTCTTGAAAAAAGGAAGTTGACCATAATTTTGAGCTGAAATGAGGTTTATGCATATCCAGTAACATGTTTAAATAGTAAGTACTAGTGTGTTCAGCATGGAACTGAAATTCTTATTTAGCTTGTTTATGTTGTTTAAGGCTCTTGGGCAGGTTGTATATAAAAATAAAATAAATTTTCTGTTTTATACTCCAGGACGACCAAATGATCAGCGGAGTTCACAAGATAGACAGAATACAAGAAACAGCACCGTATTTAGCAGTCACAGACTTGAACCTCAGTTACTTAAGGCACGTGTACTTAGCACCCATTCGCTTGACCACTTGGCTATGGTGGCCGTGATATGGGTAATGACAAGAAGAAAAAGTAGTTATTTTTGAGTGTTAAGGCACTTAGCTGTTTAGTGCTTTATGGACTTGCATTCTTGAGGTTAAGTTATTAATATAGTGAATTCAGGCTGAGTAGATGAATTGACAACACACTTTTGGAATGGAAATGTAGAAGTATGCATGTATATTATTGTGTGTGTTTTGTTTGGGTAACACTTGGAGTGTAAAGTTAATTAATGGTTAGTGGTCTAAATGCTTTGTAGCCTTGGTTTTGGAGTTGTTGGCTTTAGATGTTCTGAAGTTCTACCACTTAGGAATTGTTCTCTATGGATTGGTGATATAAATTTATGGAAGCTGTGTTATTATAGGGACTGTTACATCAAGATTAGTGTGTACTGATGCAGTGCACTAGTGTTGTTAATACTGATGAAAGTTTTGTTTTTTGAGTTAATTATTGTTATTATGCTGATGTGCTAGATACACATTGGCTTTATATATTTTTTCTGTATGTTTAATTTGTAAATGTAAAATTATTATTTAGATCAGGTTGGTCTTGTTCCAGCCATAGTCTGGACTTTTTTTTTTTGTTTAATTGGGTTGTATCCCAGTTGACTGAAGTACTCTTAGGTTCAGTTATCCTATGTACAGGTCGGGATAGATAGTTTTCTGTCCACTAGTATATTTCTTTATTTTACTCTATCTAAGTCCTATTCTTCTGATTCAGGGGGTTGCCTTCTTCTTTCATCCCCTTGCTTTCTGTCTACTTTACTTCCTTCCTACTCCCATACTTTTCCCTCTAAATTCCTTTTCCTCTCCTTCAATACCTTGGTACTCCCAGGCTTTGCTTGATAAGCCCCCAGTAAGAGTCTCAGCTATAAAGTAGACCCTGGTGTGCCTCCACATGCTCGAGGTTGGGGGGGTTAGGAGACTAGGTGTCCCCTGCCCCCTGGCTGCTAAGTCACCAGGTGCTGGCACTCAACATAACAGCTTGATAGTATAAACCAGAGCTGTGATGCTCAATGTTTTACAAATAACACACACACACACACACACACACACACACACACACACACACACACACACACACACACACACACACAAACACACACACACACACACCCCTACCTACCTACATACATTTGCTGGCCTTGGTCTTATGCCTTTTCAGATGCTACAGTGGCACATAGAAGGGAATGCTGGAGACTGCAATGAAAACAAACACATCTTGACCTTGACTTACTTATGTATCATTTTATACCTTTATTTGAACAATTTTCTACTCTTATACAGTTTTATAATTCTTTTCTTGACATAATGACCAATTTTCACGGGCCTGTAATATTTTGTAGACTTTTTATCTTTCACCATTCTTAACTGTTTTTTATTCATTTACTGTTGTTGGTACATTATAGCCTATGTTGCTGATGTGCCAGTAAACCCAAAATAAAACCAAACCACCATCTTGCAGAGTCGAGGTAGCAAGATTATACATTAGCCGATCCAGATGCCTCCTAGAGAATTACCAATAGGTTCATTCTGGTGGACTATCTCGTTGCCGGCCTATGAACACCATTTTCGAGCTGTACCCTCAGAATGTAAGGAAGATTTGTATTCTTTGTATTCTGCCATTATAATCTCAAAAGACACGAATCATACTACATGATGGAAAAGATGGAGTTGTCGGATGCACCAATTTGTTGATAGCCATCAACCACCTAGTATTTCCTGATGATATAGAGGGGTGGCAAATACAGAACATCTATGACAGAACTTATCAAGTATTGGAAGAGACACAACTCGACCCCTGCTTACATTGGTTCGCTCCTAGGTGGTCACCTCCAGTGTACTAGGTTGAATGCGGACTTGAACTCAGTCTGCCCATCATGAAGGTGCAGGCAGAGAGGTTAATTCTCGTAGAACGACCAAAACACAAATATTCAGTCCACTTGACTCACGAGTGTTGCTAGAATAGCAATTTCATTTATCTTATGAATTAGGTTATTTATTTTCAATTGTTTGGTTAGCAATCATCTAAAATAAGGAAATTAATATAGCAGCAATTAAGATAATGACAACAAAGTTCCCACTTGCCTCAAACTCAGCAAATTTGAAGTCTCAGTGAAAATTATAGTTATTTATCTGTTGTTAGTGATTGCTATTGTACTCTTTGTAGAAGGTCTCAGGCTCCTGGTTCAAGTATTGGAAGAGACACAATTTTCTATTTTAAAAAACTATTTTAAAAAAATAATATTGGTTTTTATTTTTTTATTATATAATCATTTGTTTGACTCGGAGACTTACTGCTTGTGAGTGCAGGTATAGTTACCATTCAGTTTACTATTTCCTTGGAAATTAATTGTTAATGTTGCTATTAAATACTAGAAACTAGGTATATCTGTGTGGTGACCTAATTGAAGTGCATAAGGCCTTAATGGTAACTTCAATGCTATGGTTGGAAAAAGACAAAACAGTGCAGAAAGGGGAACTATAGGAAATTTTTGAATTGGTGAAAGAAATGAAAGAGGCGAAAGACTTGTGGAATTTGCAGAATCTCGAGGATTGTCAGTAATGAACGCTTTTTTCAAGAAAAGGGTGAACGGAAAGTGGACATGGAAGAGTCCAAATGGATTAACAACTAAAAAAATTGACTTCATCCTCAAAGGCAATTAGCGAAAGACTTGTGGAATTTGCAGAATCTTAAGAATTGTCAGTAATGAACACTTTTTTCAAGAAAAGGGTGAACAGAAAGTGGACATGGAAGAGTCCAAATGGATTAACAACTAATGAAATCAACTTCATCCTCACTAACAGAAGATATATTGTGAATGATGTTGGAAGTGATCACAGAATGGTAAGATGTACAGTTGATGTAGATGTAGTAAAGGAAAGGAAAAAACTGACTCGAGTAAATAATACATGGGTCTTTGAGATGACAGAAGAGGAGAAAAAGCAGTATGTACTGGAACTTAAGAACAAGTTTGAGCTTCTGCAGACTGCTCAGGACCAAGATATCGACAAGGAATATTACAACTTTCTGCAAGTGATGAAACCTATAGGAGAAAAGAAATCCAAAGAAGAAAAAATTAGTCAAGAAACACTTGTTGTGATGAACCGAAGGTGAAAAATGAAGAGCAAGATAAACACTGACAAGGAAAAAATTGAGTATACTGAGTTATGCAAAGCCATTAGAAAGAGACTCAGAGAGGACATAAGAAGATTTAACACAAGAAAAGTAGAACAAGCATTAAGGGAAAAGGATTTAAAGCAAAGGATTTAAATCAGCAGCCATGAGCAGTAATACAGAAAGACAAATGATAAATAGCAGAGAAGGCATAATTCAAATACCAGGAGACTACTATAGAGAATTATACAAGGAGCGAGGGAATGATGCCAGCAGTGGGGAAGATGGATTGCAAATTAGCAACACATACAACATACCCGATATTCTTCCTGATGAGGTAGAACATGCATTGAAGAAAATGAAGAATCAGAAATCCCCGGGGGAAGATGAAGTTACTGTAGGGTTGTTAAAATTGGGAGGAAGAGATATAACACAAAAACTGGCAAGTCTCTTCACAAAATGCATTAGAAAAGGTGTGACGCCTAAGCAGTGGAATAATGAAATCACAGTTTTGCTGCATAAGAAAGGAGATAAATCAGAAATTGGAAATTATAGACCAATTAGCTTGTTATCCCGCATCTACAAGTTGTTCACAAGGGTCATTACTAACAGATTAGAAAGAATACTCAATGAGAATCAACTGAAAGAGCAAGCTAGCTTTAGGACAGGATTCTCAACTATGGATCACCTTCACGTAATATCACAGCTAATGGAGAAAGCAAATGAATATAAAACACCATTATGGCTGGCATTTGTGGATTATGAAAAGGCATTTGACTCCATACAGCATAAGGCAATGTTTCGGGCACTTGAAAGACAAAGCATGGATACCCCACATATTATGATTTTGATGAAAATATATGAGAATGCTATCTCATTTATTAGACTAGACAATGACAGTAGGAAATTTAAAATCGAGAAAGGAGTTCGACAAGGAGACACAATATCCCCGAAGCTGTTTACTGCTGCCCTTGAGGAAGCTTTCAGAAGATTAGAATGGTCGCAGAAAGGAGTAAATGTGAACTGAGAGTACCTAAACCATTTACAATTTGCAGATGACATTGTGGTCATAAGCCACGATCCCAAAGAATTAGAGGAAAATCTTAATCAGTTATGCACAGTTAGTAAGGATTTTGGACTAAAGATGAATATGGCTAAAACAAAAGTAATGATGAACAAGTATGCCACAGAAAGGGAAATAATGATTGAAGGAGCAGTAATTGAAAAGGTGGAATCATATACTTATCTGGGACAAGTTATTAGCTGTAATAATGATAAATGGCTGGAAGTCAAGAGAAGAATAAATTTTGGGTGGGTAGCATTCAGGAAATATAGTCACATACTGAGGAGCAATATCCCAGTTTGTCTGAAACGTAAAATAATGAACCAATGTATACTCCCCACCATGACTTATGGAAGTGAAACTTGGGCACTCACCAAAAGAATGGAAAATAAGCTGAGAACTACACAGCAAAGAATGGAACGAATTATATTGGAATCAGACTGTTAGATAAGAAGAGAAACACATGGATTAGGCAGCAAACTCAAGTAAAGGACATTCTTATCAAAACTAAAGAACTAAAATGGTCTTGGGCAGGACACATAGCTCGAAGACATGATGACATATGGACTAAGAAAATACAGAATGGTACTGAAGAGGAGCTAGAAGAAAACCTAGAAGACAAAGGTGGAGTTGGATAGATGAAATTCATGAGTTTGTGGGTAGTAAATGGATGGCCAGTGCTCAGAACAGAAGGAACTGGAAAGTTGCTGGAGAGGCCTTCATCCTGCAGTGGATTGAAAATGGCTGATGATGAAGAAGACTTTAAAAGGGGTAAGTAAACTAAATGCTGATGGCACTTTAGTTTTTCATGGGTGAAACATATAATAGTGCATAGATTTAAATTCAAAAAGGATGTTTGCAAAATAGATGTATTTTACTCAATTGTTACTGAAATTTGTTGAATTAGCTTTGATTTTTCAGTATTGGAAAAACTTATGCTCATTGAATCTTATCTATAAACAATAAGCTTTTTCTTTGATGATTACAGTTTTACTGAACTAGTGGTTCACTTACAAGTTGGTAATTAAACGTGTTACACATGTAATTATCAATGGCATACAATTGCTGCTTTTTCATTCTGAAAAAAGAAGACGACACTCAATTTTTTTTTTAAATGATTGCTGTTATTTGCATTTAGAATGGCAGAAATTTCTAAAGGCATTAAATAAAGTGTGCATGAATTATCGGATAGTTTGTATATTTTTATAAGTTACTGCTACTGATTGCAGTTAGTCTACTCCATAATTTTTCAGCATTACTGTAAAATTCACTTTGGCTATTAAAAATTTATGGCCCTAAGTAATTCATCCTTGGAGGGGACAAATCCTCTAGTCATATTACACTATTTTCTATGGAAAATAATTTAATGATGTTGGTTTTCATCCTTGCAATAATTTTGGGAATACCTTAATTGTGTGAATCAAGGAGTAAGGGATACCTGTTAGGGGGAAAAATAACTTTTTTTTATATACATATGACTACTGTGTTAGGTTAGACTTGGATTATGTGGCTGAGTTTTACCTTATTTCCTATTTATGATCTGTATTGTAATTGTATTCATATGTACTATAAACATGTCTCATTTGGAAGTATGAGTACTGTTATAAGAAACTGAGAATTTTAAAATTTTATTTTTTAAGTACCGTATAAGAGTTCTTATTGTTTAATATAACACACACACACACACACACACACACACACACACACACGATAATGCTGCATTGCCATTTAAATATATTTAAACCATTTTGTGTGCTGATGGAAAAAAAATGAAAAAAAAATTTATTTGTGTGTGGAAAATTAAATTTTATTCTGTAAAAATAAAAACTTAGTTACTGTTCTTGCCGATTGAACTGAAATGTTTATTTATCTATGGAATCCGGTACCACAGGCCTCTTCAGTTTTATGTAAAAATGCATAAGTTTTTTTTTAGTTATTGTTTATTTGTGTAAAAAATACTAGTTCAATTTTAATTTAGGCTATAACATGGATGTTAACATTGTCTCCCAACACCCACATAATATCAAGGCTGCGCTGTACTTTTCAGAGAGCATCCTAATTTTTAATTTGTTAATTTCTAATTCCTTCTAGAAAACTAATATTGTTTGTTTGATGACACTTTTCATTACTTTACCATTTATGCTATTAGATTGAGGTCTTTTCATATGTGATCTGTTTTTAATTTTCCAGATGCCTTCCCAAAAGCATTCCAGTTGACCTTCTAAATGTAGCATTTGAGCATAATAAGTGTAAAGGAAGTCATTCAAATGTGCAAAATGGGTCAGAGTTTACTGCTGATTGTATGCCTTTTAATTTTGAAACACCTGACAGAGTTACTGGAAAACAAGGTGTTATTGAACTTCGCAGTTTAGCTCCTTATAGAAGATGGAATTTTGTGGAGGTAAGTTAATTGTTATACAAAATATATGTTTTATAGAAGTTTTAATTTCTGTGTACACTCTCAACAGTGTTTATCTGTGAAACCTTTTGTTTACACATGAATAGTTTTGTAAAACTGTATATCAAGAGTGGATACACTTTACATGATTATTTTCATTAATGGTTGATGCAGAACCTACCATTGAAAGTACTGCATACATCAGTTTTTCCAAAACTTAAATCATTGGCATATCCCTTTCAGAACCTAAAACTTATCTTCCCATTAGTAGAGGATGTTGCTTGGCATCTTCTCCATGAAAGTCTTTTTGGCTCAGTAGCGGATGACCAGAAATTCATGATGTAAGTTCATTATTTAATAGAAAGGATGCACGATTAATAGGTACATAACCAGCTCCTTGGCCGATTAATTGTTAATTGGCTTTTTTGTCAATTAATGGCTGATTAATCAGCCATTTCCTGCTAAATTTAAGTCAATTAGACACTGCCAAGAAATTTGTCAGATAGGTTTGATATACTGAAATGGATTAAGTAAATATTTTCTGAGTTTGGCCATTTTATTTTTATTGTTATAGCCAATTTATTTTTTGTATTAATACAGAGAATGCAATAAAAAAATAAATCCAACTTAACAGGTATTATAATCAAATTTATTACCCTTTGAACACAATATAAAGGAAAAAACAAATTAAAAGTAGTTTTACACAGATAATCAAATTGAACACTCTTAAATTATAATACGAAAACATCAGAGTTTCGCCATTTTCAAATTAACCAGTACTAAATATTCTTTCAACTACTGAAGCTGCTGCACTTAAATATTTTAAAGCCAGTTTTTTTTCAGAAGAGGTAGTGTGTCTTGCCTGTTTTTCCACCACAATTGGACTATTATTTCCAGGCAGTAATGGCAAATTTAAATTCTGATGCAATTCTGGAGTGCAACACTAAATAATGCTTGTTCTTTTTTGGAGGATTGCTTCTCTTTTGAACTTACTTTGGTTGACATTTCTTCTGTTCCTTCGTTTTGAACACTATCTGTTAATTCATCAAACAAATTTGAAAAAGTCATAGTCATAGCCTGGGGTATCTTGATCTTCAGTAGAACTGATTTAAGCATATTCTGTTGAAATATCATTAAGAGAATCTCCTCTTACCTCCATTTGATCTTGTTTCGTGGCTTCTAAAACCCATTCCTTTATTTTGTGTTTCATATTACTTCTTTGAAATTTTATCTTAAATCTAGGATCTATAAAAATAGATAAACACAAATATTTATTTTCTATGTTAGCAAAAAATCTTTTCATAGTTGATTTAGGCTCTTCAACTGTGGTAAGAATTCCACTGAAATTATCATTGAAGTGGTAGATTCTCATTTACTAGCTTCATTAGTGATTTTTTTTTTAAATGGTCCTAGGAGTTGGTCAATTTTTTCTTCAAAACCCCATTGTCATGAACTTAATGTTGGAACATTGTTATCCACAGCATAGGTTGCAAGGACTTTTCGCTGTTCTGTGTTTCTTTCCAGCATGTAAGACATTGAATTACAACGAGCGGATACATAGCATTACCATTAGTAGAGGCATATGATGCAAGAAAGCCAGCTTATACAGCATCAGCCAAAAAAAAAAAAAAAAAATCCATCCCATTTCACCCATCCATTTGTTTCAAATGTTTGTCTAGTTCTGCTTTGAATTTATTTAATCTGTCAACCACATGCTGGCTAATGGCAAACATCTGCACTTCTATTCTATAACTGTCTTTCCTCAATTTGAATATATGTCACCTCACAAGATTGATTTCAGCATTGAGCTTGCTCAAACCATTCAAGGCCCTAGACACTCCAATCAGATCACCTCGCAAGTGCCTAGTCACCAGCCACTGTGATTTAGGTGGTAGATGACTTTCATCAACCATTGAAATACCACCACTTTGATTATTGGAGGCTTGAAGTGGTGAAACCCATGTTTAGTTCTCTAGAGCAAAGTTTCCGGCATCCCCCTCCCCCCATACTTCTTCTTCAACCCATGCACGGTACTACTAGTACTAGTACTATAGATTTTGATACCTTTCGTGTTTGGGGTTTTCATAAAAAAAAAAAAAAATATCAATCATTTAATTCTGTAGTGTTAAAACCACATTATGGTTAACATGGTGGTGGTAGGTCACATGATAGTTAACTCTCGAAAATGATAATCCCATATTAACCTGTAATTAATGATTAAAAATCAAATTTTTTTTATCTTTCTAAATAATAGACAATCTTTTGAAGCAGTTGTCTCTGAAAAATGATTTTTTATGGTTTTCACAGAGCAATTGAGTGCAAGAACCTGTCAGGTGACTCATCCACAAAGTTTTGAATTACATTTTTTTATGGAGTCATGTTGTTGTTATTTGGTTTTTAGGAGCATTAGCAACTAAGGCCATATTGCTCCAATTATGGAGTCATGTTAAAACTGATGATGTAGAGCAGATATCATCTTTTAAGGGCACAAAGGTTGATATTGTTGTACACGTTGGAACTAATGACATTAAG
Organism: Mastigoproctus giganteus; assembly: GCF_048544385.1. Lineage (NCBI taxonomy): Eukaryota > Metazoa > Arthropoda > Arachnida > Uropygi > Thelyphonidae > Mastigoproctus > Mastigoproctus giganteus. The sequence goes on from NC_143585.1 coordinate 153,395,255, forward strand.
AATAGGAGATCTCGTGACTTACTTAACAAGTACAAGTCAATGTTGAGAAAAAACCCTGAGTTAGGGTTGAATTTGAAAGTGTCTGTGGCGCCTCTGTAGCTAGGTGGGAAGGAGCAGCAGCGTGTAGCACACGCTTCTTGATTAGACCGGGGTTCGAACCTGTCACCACCAAATACGGAGGATGCGGAAAGGTCGGGAATGACCACTGCATATCCCAGAGCAATATGGCCTTAGTTGCAAATAATTAAGACTAAGAAAGTGTCTGCAATTCTGCCCAGACACGATAGGAGGGGGTATATGATGAGAGCCTTGTCGATCAATACGGACCTGGATATATTGTGCAAGGCTCACGTGGCAAATTTTTGTCAGCATAGTCTGTGCTTGTTAACAGGAGAGATTGTTTCTACAGGGATGGGATACAATTAAATAGAAAGGGTGCAAGAATGTTTGCTGATGCTATCACGGCAGTGTTAGGTGGGTCGGAAAACTGCTAGCTTGGTGGGGGAAGGGATTCACAGATTAATAGATTAACAGTAACCACAGCTAGAGGTGAAAGTGATTCTTGCACTGCTTCTATTGAAATGAGCTGCAACCTGGAAAGCAAGCTGCTGGGGATTTTCAAGACTTGAAATCCCCAGTCATCATGGAACAAGTAAATACATGGCTGTGTTAGGATAACTGAGAGTAAGAACAGATGCATGTATGTACTTGCATGTACACCAATGCTGGGAATTTAGTAAATAAATTTGATGAACTTGACGTGCTGGTCAAGACAACAAAGGCAGTTATTGTTGGGATATCAGAGACATGGTGTCACACAGATATAAGGGATGCAGAATTGGAAATCAGGGAGTATAATGTGTACAGAAAGGATAGACAGAATAGGAAGGGAGGAGGGATTATGCTGTTAGCTAAGGACCTGCATCTAGCTGACATGGGTAGACAGTGTAATGTTGAGTCAGTTTGGTGTGACATAAGCACTGGGAAAGTGAGGGTAGGAGTGTGTTAAAAGGCTAATGACTCTGATGAGTACAGTGAACCACTGAACACAGAAATTGAGTGGGCCAGTATATCAGATTGTCTTATAATGGAGGATTTTAACTTCCCAGATATGACTGGAACTTGTGTGTTGGTCACTCGCACACTAGCAAGGCTGTTGTGGATTTATTGGCTGATTGGCCGCCTCCGTAGCCAGGTGGGAAGGAGCAGCAGTGCGTAGCACACGCTTCTTGATTAGACCGGGGTTCGAGCCCGTCACCACCAAATACGGAGGATGCGGAAAGGTCAGGAAATGACCACCGCATATCCTGGAGCAATATGGCCTTAGTTGCTAATGCTCCTAAAAAAAAACCCCAAATAACAAAAATAACAGATAATAATTGGCTGATTGTTTTCTACGGCAGCATATTCGAGAGGCAACTAGAGAGAGTAATACTCTTGATCTGGTTATCAGCGGTTATTCTTCATGCATTAAGAATATGCAGTTAAAGGAACCACTATGTGGCGTGATCAGTGTGCTGTTGTGGGATTTACTTAAAGATGTAACTACCATCAGGTGTAAAGGGAAGGGTTTTTTCCTTTCGTAAAGGACTAGAATGGTCTGAGACGGTTTTTAAATTCTGTACTGTGGGATCAACTGATGTTACCAACAGCAAATTCTAAATGGAAACCATTCATAATCTTGGAAGCTACTAGACTTTTCATACCAGCTAAGGAATACTGTTCAAGTTTTAGGCCTAAATGGATGGCAGATGAACTAATGAGACTCGTAGCAGAGAAGAAAAATGCATGGGATGCATATAAATTATCCCCTCGACGTGGGCACCTGTACGTGGTGAGGGGACCTTCCAGTGACGCTGCTGGACTTCCAGACTAGCATCACTGGGATCCAACGCCCACAGCCCAGGTTCCAGGCTTACATCAATGGAATCCGGCGTGTTTGCCGTGCGCTGCGACCCGTGGAAACTTGGAAAGGGGGATCCTGGTAGTTGAGGGGCCCAGCTTCAATACACCACTTTGGCCCCTGCTTCGACAAGACGGGAGGTCCTGTAAGGCCCGGCTAGGATCAATCGGCTAGTAGGCTCGCCTGCGAAGGTCAACCGTGTCAATGCCATGCCCCTATCCTCATGGTCCGAGGGACAGGATTCAGGCTGGCGGCGGTGCGGGTATGGTGTCTGGGTAGCCTTGGCGTTCCACTCCCGAGCGCATTTATTGCATGCCGGGTAGTGGGTGTCCCTTTGGGCTCCATAATGGGTGGGGAGCCTGGGCACTGAACCATATAAAAACTCTATGAATCCTGATAAACTAACTTCTTCAGGGGCCCCAACCCGGTCCCTATCTGAAACTATAGAAAAAGATACTGATAGCATTATTGCTACAAAGAGGCAGCAAACAGAAATATCATCAGGGCCTGTTCCAAGATTTTTAATTATTCATTCCACCACTGAAAAACCGATTGGCAAAATGTCGCCCTTCTTCATACAGAAAGGGTTAGATGGGTTAGCAGGGTCACCCAAATCAGTTAAGAGGCTCCGTTCTGGAGACCTCTTAATTGAAACCAAAACTGACAGGCAGTCTGAGTAGCTACTCGTGCAACATCAATCGGAGGAGTACCCATAACAGTGACACCACATAGAACACTCAATTCATCGAGAGGTGTCATTTCGGAATGGGACCTTCTCGACGTAACCGAGGAGGAAATCTGCTTAGAATTGAAGCCACAGGGAGTTACTGCCGTTAAGAGAATTAATGCGCATAGGGATGGGAAGCTTGTTAAAACCAGGAGCATTATCCTGACTTTTAACTCGCCTAAACCTCCTGATGAGATTAAAGCTGGCTACATCAACTGCTCAGTGCGTCCATATGTTCCGAACCCTTTACGGTGTTTTAAATGCCAGAAGTATGGACATTCTCAAATGGCCTGCCGTGGAGTCCTTGCATGCGCTTGATGTGGTGAAAAGGACCATAAAACAACAGCATGTTCAGCCGCAAAACCCACCTGCATTAACTGTGAGGGAGAACACCCAGCCTACTCATGAGCATGCCAGAGGTGGAAAGAAGAAAAAGAAATTCAACGGCTGAAGGCAGAGCTAAATATATCATACCATGAGGCAAGGAAATCCCTGAATATCAACAAACCTACCTATGCCCAGAAGGTAGCAGGGAGATGTTCCATCGGAACTCAGACGGACATGACCATTCCTCCAAAAGAATCATTCACTCCCATCGCACGTTATCTGTTAAGTCCTCAAAAACCTGCACAAAAAGACCAATCAGCTGCCACTCCTATATCAGTACCTCCTAATGCTCCACAAGTAACAAAAGCAATTGCGAAAGAAAAGAATGAGAAAGGGGAAGTACCCCCTAGTACCCAAGAAAACATGGATGTCGAGCAGAAGGAGGTTCCCGAAGATTCAGTTTTGGAGCTCTTTGCTGAGGAGGAAATGGACACTGGTCAGCGTCCATACTTCCCCAGGAAGGATAAAGCCAGAACCGAAAAGGTAAGCCCTCAGCACCTCGGAAGCCGCCTGATGGACCCACCAAGCCAAAATAATGGCTAAATTCCTACAATGGAATTGTCATGGATTCCGGCGAAATACTGATGACATCAAGGCCCTCCTGCAAAAGCACGAACCAATTTGCTTTTGTTTGCAGGAGACTTATCTAAAGGCAAATGATAACCCCACCATACGTAATATAACACTTTTTCGTAAGGACAGAATTGCGGATGGTCCTGCTCATGTAGGAGCGGCTATCCTTGTGGGGAACCAGACTCCAGTTCAGCCCTTGCTAATTACAACTACCATTGAGGCTGTTGCAATTCGCCTTACAGTGGGATTTTTATTAACGGTCTGCTCAATTTATTTGCCACCTGGGACTGACATCTCCCAGAAAGACCTTGATGATCTTGTAACGCAGTTGCCTCCCCCTTTCTTACTTCTCAGGGACTTTAATGGACATAATACCCTGTGGGGTAGTGCTAACATCAACGGAAGGGGATGAGTCATGGAGCGTATGCTAAATGACAATGACCTTTCCCTTCTAAATACTGGAACAAACACCTTCTTCCACATGCCTACCCGTACTTTTTCTGCCATTGATCTCTCTATCTGCTCCCCTTCTCTACTCCCTTCACTCACTTGGGAAGTGGAGGAGAACCCATACGGAAGTGATCACTTCCCTGTGATAACCTCGCTATACAGTGCGAGACCTTGTCTTCCTTTTAGGTTACCACGGTGGAAGATTGATCAGGCTGGCTGGTCTGCCTTCCAACATCAGGCAAATTTTGACCTAAGTACAGTCAGTCAGGAGCCTATCAATGATGCAATAATGTACATCACAGAAATTATCGTCCAAGCAGCTGCAAATGCTGTTCCAAAAACATCTGCCCGGTTTCCACCATTTCCCAAACCTTGGTGGAATTCACAATGCACAACAGCAAAAAAGGCTCAAAACAAAGCGTGGGGGATATCTCGCCGATATCCTACCACGAACAACCTTATAGCCTTTAAACGAGCACGAGCCAAAGCACACTACATCCATCGTCAGAGTCAAAAGGAATCGTGGATCCGTTTTACTTCATCAATTACTCAGTCCACTAGTACTAAGGTGGTCTGGGAAAAAATCTGGAAAATGAAGGGAAAATACACAGCACACCCCTCATCGATCCTTGAATATAATGGATGTACTATTGCAGACTGCAATAGCCAATGCTCTTGGGGAACTTTTTCTAACATCTCTGCAACATCATCTTACTCCCCAGAGTTTCTGGTCTTAAAGCGCAACACTGAAAATCAGGCCCTTAAGTTCACATCGAAGGGTTCCCACCCATATAATGGGCCATTTACTATCCACAAGCCGAAAACAGTACTTGCCCGTACAAAGGCTACCGCTGTTGGACCAGACAACATCCATTATGAAATGATCAAACATCTTTCAACAGAATCCATGGACTGTTTGCTTTTCCTGTATAATAGAATCTTCCTTGAAGAGCACTTTCCGGATACCTGGCGCAAGGCAACTATTCTTGCTTTTGCTAAGCCGGGAAAGGATCCTAAATTTCCAAAAAACTATCGTCCTATTGCTCTGACCAGCTGTCTGTGCAAAATATTGGAGAGAATGGTCAATGCTCGTCTCATATGGTATTTAGAATCGAACGACCTTCTCTCCCTCTTTCAGTGCGGCTTCCGAAGAAACAGGTCCACACTGGACCACTTAATTAGACTGGAAACATCAATCCGAGATGCTTTCCTAAAAAGAGAACACTTGGTGTCCATCTTCTTTGACATGGAAAAAGTGTACGACACAACTTGGAGATTGGTATTTTAAAAGACCTTTACAACCTCGGTCTGAGAGGCCACCTTCCCATTTTTATTAAAAAATTTTTATCCTGCCGTTATTTCCAAGTTCGTGTAGGATCCTCCCTTTCGCGGCTTTTTTGCCAAGAGGATAGGGTACCACAAGGATCTGTCTTAAGTGTTACGCTTTTTGCCATTAAAATAAATTCTATTTCTGAACAACTTCCTCCAACTATAAACAGTGCACTCTATGTCGATGACTTCAGCATATTCTCTCAATCATGCAATATGAGGGTTATTGAGAGACAACTGCAACAAGCTATTGACCGTGTTAACACCTGGGCCATGGCCAATGGTTTCAGGTTCTCACTGGAGAAGACCGTTTGCGTCCATTTTTGTCGCAAACGTAACCTCCACCCCCGAGCCTGAATTACGACTTGGACAAAACACTATTCCAGTTGTATCAGGGGCGAAATTCCTGGGACTCTTTTTTGACAAAAAGTTGACATTTGTTCAACACATTCGTCAGCTACGTACAAAGTGTACAAGAGGGCTTAACATCCTCCGCTCTCTCTATTACCTCTTGGGGTGCAGACCGATGCACTCTACTACGTCTATACCGTGCACTTGTACGCTCAAAATTAGATTATGGGTCTCAGGTGTATGCATCTGCTAGAAATAGCGCTGTTCGTTGGTTTGACCCCATCCATCACCAAGCCATTCGTATCGCTACTGGTGCAGTCAGAACATCACCTGTCCGAAGTCTGTATGTCGAAGCAAATGAACCATCCTTGTCGCTTCGACGAATGCAGTTGTCTCTACAATATACCTTCAAGCTGAAGTCCCTGCCGGACCATCCCATGTGGACATCCGTTTTTGAGTCACGATGGGAAAATCTTTATAACACACGACGGACCGCCAATCGCCCATTCAGCATTCGTGTTCAAGAGCTACTCAATGAGCTTAACATCTCGGTAGACAAGGTTGCTCGATCACCAAAGGAGCCCCTTCCACCCTGGCATGCACAAACACCAGCATGTGACTTCTCGCTCAAGATTGCGACGAAGTCTAATACTCCAGTTTCTGTCTACCTTCAGCTCTATTCACAACACCATGCAGAACATTCTGACTTCTTGCCAGTTTACACAGACGGCTCAAAGTCAGAATCATATGTGGGATCTGCTGCTGTCTTTCCAAATAATACCATATCAGAGCAGATACCCCTTGACTGCAGCATTTACACTGCATAGCTGCATGCCATAGAGTTAGCTCTAGATCACATAAGAAAACACCGTTACCAACGGTGTTATATATGCCGATTCAATGAGTGCACTACAGGCTTTATCAGCGATGTCACACACTAATTATCCAACCCTGTCCCGAATTCAGCAGATAATATACAGCCTCTATGTAAGTGGATTCGATATCCGCTTCTGCTGGATCCCCAGTCACACCGGGATTAGAGGAAATGATTTGGCTGACACTGCAGCCAAATCGGCAGCCCTGACGGATAATCTTGACCTGTTAGTTCCCTATACAGACTACAGGCAAGTGATCCGTAGTAACCTACAATCTCGGTGGCAAGATTCGTGGCATCGACTGATTACTACAAACAAACTATGTCGAGTTAAGCCTGTGATCCATCCTTGTCTGTCCAGCTTACGCAGGGATCGCAAAGAGGAAGTTGTTCTTGCTCGGCTCCGCATAGGACACTGTCATATCACACACTCCTTTTTGCTGAGGGCTGATGACCCTCCTATGTGCGAGCAGTGCGACACCATTTTATCGGTTCAACATTTTTATGTGATTGTACCAGTTTTAGAAATGCTCGTTTTACCGCTTTTAACAACCTGACTGAGCCATATACACTCAGTTAGATTTTATCCGACAATGACCATGTGTCTGCTATTTTTAGTTTCCTAAAAACAGTAAACCTTTTTACTCATATTTAAAAAAATCTTATTATTTTAAGATTTACTATTGTTATTTGTTTACTGATATTTGTCTTTTACAGTTTATACTTGTTTTTATACCCTGACTTAATGACCTAATTCATTAGGTCACTGAATGTTTTACTAATTTTTTTTGACAAGGTTTTGGCGCATTATAGCCTAAGTTGCTGATGCGCCAATAAAACTCAACTTACTAACTAACTAACTAACTAGCATATAAATTATCAAGTGACAAGAAGACTGTGGTAGATATAAGCTGGTCTGTAATCAAGTCACAAAGGAGGTTAGGCAAGCTAAGGCAGATTATGAGAAATCTTAAGAAATCTTGAGAATATGAGAAAGCAAATTATCCAAAGAAAAACAGCAAAGACTTCTTTGCTTATGTAAACTCTGGAATGAAGAGGATGAATCACATTCGTTCACTTGATATCAATGTTTCATTGTTGATGAACTTGCTGAGGTAGCTGACAAACTGAATGACTATTTTGCATCTGCATTCACACATGAGGAAGTTTGTAGGGAAATGGATGACAGAAGCTTATCCAACTCTGGCAGGGAGCTAAGTGATTTTGTTATAACTGAGAGCAGTGAAGGGGAAATTGTTGAAATTAAACATAAGAAAGGCACCTGGTGTGGATGGGTTCTGTCTAGTTATATTAAAGAAAGTAAGCAAACCCTTAGCCATAATTATGAAAGCTACCTTGGACTCAGAGAGGTCCTCATGGACCGAAGATGTGCAAATGTGTCCCCAATTCACAAATGGGTGACACAAGTAATTATAGACCTGTTAGTTTAACTTCTGTTCCAGGGAAAATAATAGTGTTACTGGTTAAAGAAGCAATGCAGGATCATCTAGACAAGATTGCAGTTATAGTTTAGACACAGTTTAGACATGGATTTGTTAAGGGAAAGCCTTGTCTGACAAATTTGATTGGATACTATGATGTTGTCACAAAGGAACTGGATGGAAAAAGTAATTTTGATGTAATATACTTGGATTTTAGGAAATCTTTTGATACTGTTGCACATGGAAGACTATTGTACAAATTGCAGCGGTATGGCATTCAGAGCAAGTTGCTACAGTGGATAAAACGATGGTTGAGGGAGAGAAGGCAGAGAATAGTAATCAACGGACACTGCTCTTCTTGGACTAATATTATTAGTGGAATCTTCCAAGGTTTGGTGTTGGGCCCATTGATGTTTTCTGTATTTATCAGTGATGTTGTTATTATTATCAATTTATTTCTCTGTTGAAGAGACACCCCTGGGACAGCCATTGGCTAGAAGGGTGAGAGTTACATTCTAAAGTGTGAAGCGGACCCATGAGCAAAAGGTTACAAAGTTCGTGAGATGTTCACCCTGAAAGGTTGAATACAGAATTTGGAATACATGAGTAATTATGATTTTATAATAGAATATTTACATTTTTGGCATCTTTGAACATCATAGAATATTTAAAATTTGACATCATCTTAGGTTGGCATCTAGAGTACCGAGAATATATAGTTTTTTGAGCCGAGTAGCTGTGCACTAGTTACAGGAGATGATAGGAGTTGGCAAAGACTTGCAATCTGTAGGCTTTTTCGTTACAGAGCTTTTCCGGTTCAATGCTTAGTTGATTCTATTGTGTTTTCTGGAAAAAAGCGACTTAGGCTGTCCAGGTTTTTTAAGTTGCTTTGAAGAAGATGTCTTGTTTCAGCAATTCTGGTGGCTTCTCGACGAGAGTGAAACAAGCCATCAATACTGGGAGCATCTAATCTTCCTGTTAGCAGTTGGGCTAATGTGAAAATGTTTCTTGTGTTGATTGTCTGTTTCCAGGGAGGAATGCTGAGATTGGAAAGTAGGATGGCTCTAGAGATAGTAAATGGGTGGTTCGAGATTCTGTTCAGCCATCTCAAGAGCCAGTATTCAATACTAAGGAACGCTTTCGGGTTGCTAGGTGGGGAAGAGGACCAAATCTGTGACGCATACAGTGGAATGGAAGGTATACATTTCAAGATATACTTTTTGACAAGATCTGGGTTTCTAATGCCAATTAACTCCTGTTTGGCAGCCCAGAGTGCTGCATATGTTTTAGCTTTGATGTAATCAAAGTGCTTGGAGAATGTTAGTCCCTCATTCCATTTTAGGCCAAGGTCTACATGCGATTTAATCATTGGAACTTCGCATCCACTTACCAGCATAAAGATATTGTTCGTGCTCTTTTTCTTTGTAATTTTCATCTGGGTGGATTTGCTTGTGTGTAAACGTAGTCCAATACAATCGAGGAAATGCTCCAGTTCATTTATTGTGTTATTGGCTTCTTGATTTGTTTGCTTAACTTGTTGTAGATCTTTAGATTTGACGAAGAATTTCAGGTCATCAGCACATGTAATAAAGTTGTCTTTATGGGATGCAAAAAATGGATCCAGAGCTGCAGCAACAGTGAAGAGAGAACACCTCCCTGTTGCACTCCCTGCGAAATGGAGTAATGGGCAATAAAATCCTCATTATGGATTATGAGGCATCTTTCCTTCAGAATGCTACATAAAATCTTCAGGAGATTGCCTTGTATTTTGAAGTAGAAAGATAAAATTTGTTCCAGAGCTGTTATCGAGATATTGTCAAAAGCTGCAGATATGTCTAGGAAGGTAATATCATTGTTGAGAGCTTTTTGCATCCGGAAAAGGGATTTGTGACGGGTGATCTTCCAGATAAGACGGAGTGTAGGTGCAGAGGACGATGCCCGATGCAGTGTTGGGTGAGGGCTGAGAGAAGGGTCTTCTCAAAAATTTTCAAAATGATGCAACTTATGGCTATGGGTCTGTAGTCTTTCACGTTTTTTGATTTCTTTATTTTGGGAATGGGCCTGACTGTGTAGCTGTTCCATATACAGGGGAAGAGTACCTTTTTGAATGATTTGATTGAAAGTGATGCAACACCTCAATAATGTAAGGGCTGCTGATTTTTGCCATGAAAAGAGGGAAGTTATCAGGACCAACAGTTACTTTTATTAGGAAGTTCATTTATGGCTTTCATGAGGTTTTCTTTGCTAATTGTGATGGTTATTAGAGGTGTCTTTCTTAGTAAGTTTGAAGCAGATTCTTCTTTTTCTACGATTCGGTGAAGGAGATCAGTTATTCTCTTCCTGTTTTCTTCTGTTGCTAATTGGTTGGGCACGGGAAGTTGTCCAAATGCCTTCTTGGACCATTCGGCAAAGACCTCGGCAATCATGGGACCCTTTTTTCTGTTATCGCGAACGATCCTTTTTCCTTGTTTGAGCTTTGATGGTACATTGCATAATGTGCTTGTCTTTTCAGCTTTATAAAGTGAGCACTCTTTTTTGTACAAAATGTGGTCATTAGGATGTCCTATCTTCAGCCACTTCCTGTAAAGTCTCTTTGCTTTTTACAAAAGACATATTTTAACTGTGGATTAAACCCGTTTTTGGATTTCCCAGTTAACCTTATGACCTTCGATGCTCCTTCATATGCAATTTTTGTGAGCTTTAGGGCCAGTAGCTGGAAGCTTCCTCTGCCGGCTTCGTGCTTAGTTCTTTCCATTTGTATTCGCGAAGTTCTTTGAGAATGATGTTTGGCTTGATGTTTTTAAAGAAAAGGTGCATGCCATTAAAATTTCCGCTGTCCCTCTGATTTGTTCCAGCAACGTTGAGTGTGGTCTCTACAGCTATGGGATTGTGGTCTGACTTAAAGCAAAACAAGTTATCTGCTAATCTAATGCTGAGTGTATTGTAATCGACAACATCTAGCTGCTGATTCCCTCTAGTTGCTGGAGTAACCAGCTGTTTCAGATTTAGTTGTGCAAAAATATAGTCAAGATTTCTTTTTGCATCAGTATATTTTGCAATTGGCATGTTAATATCTCCTAAAAAGATTGTATCTTCAGATGGATTGAGGTTAATGGTAAGCCATGCAAGGAGTTCATTTCTTGAATCTCTGGTGTTTTTTTTTTTTTGGTAGTTGTTGGAGCATAGGCTTCTGTGGCTATAATGCACCTCCCAAGGTTTTTGCAGTACTTTGATCCAAGCCCGAGGCGGAAATCGAACCCGTGACCTTTGGGTTGCCAGGCAGGCACTTTACCCACCCAGCTAGCCCGGTCGACTATCTCTGATGTGCTCAGGAGGCAGGTATATAAGGCAGATTTGTAATTTTATTTTCCCATTGAAAAAGGTAGCATAGGTGGCTTCAAAATTATCTGATTTGGAGAGGTGTTCCTTTGAAAACTGATATTCATCTTTATGGCGCCTCCGTAGCCAGGTGTGTAGGAGCAGCAGTGCGTAGCACATGCTTCTTGATTAGTCCGGGATTCAAGCCCGTGACCACCGAATACGGAGGATGCGAAAAGGTCAGAGAATGACCACCGCATATCCCCAGAGCAATATGGCCTTAGTTGCTAATTCTCCTAAAAAAAAAAAAAAATTCATCTTTATACAGGATCATGGTTCCTCCACCCCGTTTTTCACTTCTTCCAGTGCCAATACATTTGTATCCAAGCAGATTAGCGAGAATGTTTCGTTGTCTGTTATTGCATAACCACGTTTCAACAAGCCAAATGTAGTCAAAGTCAGCCATCATCATGCAGGTTTGTAGCGCAGGAAGCTTGTTGGAAATACTTTGAACATTCTGAAAAAAACACCGCAGGCTGCTAGTCCCCTGTCTCAGAGAATGGGGAGGATTTGTTTGCTACTGTGACGTTTCAGAAGGGCTATTTGATCTTTATCCATCTATCCCTGTATGGTTTGACCAGTGACCCTGCTGGCCAGTCCTGAAAATTCAGGAGCATCGAGGACTGTCCCCATTGGGCACGTGACAACAAATGAGGCGTAAGCAGGATGCCTCGTCTTTAATTGTTTAATTTCCACTGTTAACCCAAACTCAGTTTTACACATGTCTTTAATGTTACTGGGCTGCATTGCAGGGCCTAATCTGGACATAAAGATCTTCTTTCGTGTAGGAACAGCTGTAATATTATATTTGGCGAGCCTATTCAAACCTCGGTTGGATGTGCTACGAACATCAGTACCGCGATTCTTGTGATTAGAAAAGTCTTGTATGAGAATTATCTTAACAGTGGTGGTGGTTCAAGAGCTATATGCAACCAAGCAATATGCAATAGTAAAAATGTAAAAAGGTGCTTTACCTGAAAGAGTGAAATGACAAAGGACATCACCATTGGAAAGGGCTCCCTTCTGGCAATCCAAGAGTATAAGGTATTGTTGGGTTACTCATACTTAAACATATTGATGAAGGTATATCAGTATTGATGTCCAAGTTTGCAGATGATATGAAGGTTGGTAGGGTTTAGTATTAGTAATGGCCACATGGTGCCAGGAAGCCTATGGCTATGCTGCACCATCCAAAAAAAAATAATAAATAATAAAAAATAGTAATAAAAATATAAATACATAAAAATAATAAAAAATAAATAAATACAAAAAAATAATAAAATAACTAAAATAAATAAATAAAATAATAATAAGAAAAAAATATAATGATTAATAAATAAGAGAAAAGGAAATGGAAAACCTAAGCGTTTCCCTCCTCCTGTAGGTAATTATCTAGCTGACCTTTGAATTTCTCCAAACTGTCAACCTCTACCACCCATGTAGGTAACTTATTCCAGTAATTTATAACTCACTGGCTAAAATAAAACTATCCAGTCTAAAGATCCCCCCCTCCCGTAACTTGAAATTATGGCCCCTAGTTCAAGAATCATTTATAACCGTGAAAATTTTCTCTCATTTTGCTTATGTCTCTCAGAGTCTTAAACACCTCAATCAAGTCTCCTCCAAGGTGCCTAGTTTCCAAGCTGTACAGTCCACATATTCAAAGTATTTCCTCATATGGATGCCCTTTTGCTGATCTCACCAGGCAAGTTTCCTGTCTCTGGACCCTTTCAAGAAGAACAATGTCTTTCTTTAGGTGTGGTATCCATACCTGAATACAGTATTCCAAGTGTGGTCTAACAATAATGCTACTGCCATTGACAAATGTAAAGTACTGCATACGGATAGCAGTAACCCCAGAGTAACATATCAACTGAGTGGTACTACACTCAGGGAGGTTGAGAATGAAAAATATTTGAGGGTAATTGTGCAGTCAGATATGAAGTTCTCTGAGCAGTGCAGACTGGCTGCCAGAGCAGATCATGGAGTTTTGTCAATGATATATAGGAATTTTTCTGGCAGAAATAAGGAGGTGATTATCCCCTTATATAAGTAATGGTCAGGTACTGCACCTTGAGTACTGCATATAAGTCTGGAGGCCTCATTTTCAGAAGGATGTAGAGCTGCTGGAATGAGTACAGAGAAGGGAAACGAGATTGGCGAGTTGAACAGAGGGTTGCTGTTACAAAGAAAGGCTTATGTTCTGCAAAGTGCAGCATTTGGAGACTAGGCACCTGCAAGGTGATCCAGTTGAGGTGTATAAGGCCTTGAATGGATTGAGCAAGCTCAATGCTAATCGGATTCTTCCTCTTGCTCAGATTACTCACCTGAGGGGACATAAATTCAAATTGAGGAAAGAGAATTGTAGAATAGATGTGCAGAAAAATTGCCTCTAGCCAACGGGTGGGTGATAATGGGAAGAAACTTCCATCTGTTGTAGTGGAGGTCAACAACTTTTAATAAGTTAACCCGGTCTAAGTCCGCCCTGTTTTTGTCTAATTTTTAACCCTAACTCGAAAGTTTCTCCCCACGAAGAAAACTAATAATTTTCATAATTTCTACTCAATTTTCCAAATTGAAACTCTCAATATACATAAACAAAAGTATATTCTTTGATTTCCTACATTTAGCGCTCAGCAAAAACTATTAATTCACTCTAAAACAGCAAAAATGTACGATCACATTTCAATTTATTAAATTTTGACGTCGGCAAAACAAGATCCAAGCTTTGAAAATAAAACGCGTTACAGCATTAGTTCAAAAATTCGCGCGTCAGCTCGACACCTCTGGCTAAAACGAATCAACACACGCAGAGAGATAATTGACTGGTCAAGCTTATGTCATTAACGTTACCAAGGTGATCCAAGGAGAAAATGAAACTGTAAACAACTTTCGTGGAAAACAAACAGTTGAGCATCATTACTTGCAAACACTAATTTGCATGGCTCACTCACAACAGTAGCTTTATTGCTTTCCGTAATTGTTGTACGAAAGAATTGCAACGAATTGGTTTTGAAAAACTAAAATATTGCATTTCCTTTCTTCAATATGTATTATCTACTAAAAAAAATCAAAGAAATTCATCTACTGGAAGCTATACTGGAAATGGAAAGAAAAAAACTGTCGTAAAACTGATCACTACAATGCGCATTTCATAAAAAAAAAAAAGTTCGCTTTATTGTAATTGTTTCTAGAGGACTAAATCGGAACAGCAGTTTCATGGATGTATATTTGATCTTCTTACGAAATTTCAAGAAAATATTTCTATTCATAGCTGCGTTATAAACTTCGAAAACTGATATCGAAGGAACTTCACATGCATCTCACCTGGTGTACAAACAAAAAAAAAAAAAAAATGCGCAGCTAATAACAGATTGTGAGAACAATCCATTACTCGTAGTGAGGGATTGGGAAATTGTAAGTAATTGTTATTGAATACTTCAATATTTCCTTGATATGCATTTGATATCATCAAAAAATTTCCAGAGAAAAATTGAATTTTCATTATCACACAACGCCCGAAAAATTCACTATAAAATGTCATGTGTTTCAATGTTTGAATTCCATTCTGAGCTGCAAATGTAATTTCACTTCTCTTGCGCTGACAGAGTAGCCGTTCACCGAATGAAGAAAAACAGGGTTCATTTTCATGAAATTTCCAATTCCCTTCTTTCACTTGAGGGGAAAAAACTCCTTAGGGGAGGGAGTCCACCCTTTCTAGTCCGACCCTGGAGAGAGAGAGAGAGAGAGAGAGAGAGAGAGAGAGAGAGAGAGAGAAATAAAAAATACCCTTTTAGTGGGGAGAAGGCCAAGAGATTGTCAAAGGTCCAGAGTGCTAACTTTCATTTATTTTATTTATTATTATTTATTTATTTTATTTTATTATATTATTATTATTTTTTTTTTTCTTGTGTTGTTCTAGCAATCCATCCTGGATTGGGGCTTCCCTGGGCCGGGATAGTGCTTCTCCTCTTTTCTCCTTCCCTCTCTTCATCTTATACAAGTTTTTCTTTCCTCCCTGGGAAACCTTTTTTTTTGGCTGATGCTGCACAAGCTCATACACTTGCTTTCTTGCATCACATGCCACTACTACTAGTAGTTCCCCAGGGTGGAGGGCGTGCAGTTAGTAGGGGAGATCTTGCCCTCCTGCTAGGGACGAGTACCTGGAGGCAGGTGATCGCTGCTTCCAGGTAGCCAGAATGCCCAAATACAACATCACAATACAGAACACACACATAAGCTCACAAGCAGTTTTTCTTTCCTGTCACTTTCTCCCATGTGGAATGAAAAAATTTTTTCTCTCTCTCTTGCCTTCCTTTTCATCTGTCTTCATCCAACATGGGATATTCCTAAGCGGGATGATTTTTTTTTTTTTTTTTTCATGACACACACTGGCCTTACCCTGATAATGCATAAAAACTGAACAGAGCAACGAGGCCGAGATGAACTTTTGTTCTAGGAGCCGCCCATACAAAAACAAAAAATAAATAAAGAAAATAAATAATAAAAAAAAAAAAAACAGCATTGCAGCTCTAAGTCAGCTTCATCCTAGGATGCCGAAACTGCAATTGTTTTAGAGAACAATATTTTGCATTTTTACTTTCTAACATTATTTTGCATTATAGCTCTATTACGATATTTTGCTTCGTTTCTTTATATTATTGCTGTAGCAAACAATATCGGTGTGCATGACGTTTCATCACAGATGCTGGAGTTGTAATTAGTCAGTTCGTCCTAGGATGCGGAAGTACTAATTAGTCCGATTTTGGTCTGGCGCGCATTTGAGAAATCCACATTGCTTTACTGCAATTGTTTTAGGGAACAATATTTTGCATTTTTACCCTAGAGAGAGAGAGAAAAATAAAAGTATTTTTTCTCTTTTTTGTGGGAAGCAGGCCAGGAGGTTGTCAAAGGTCCAAAGCTAACTACTTGGCAATGTTATAATAAATGAAATCCAAATCTTTTTCAATTTTAGAAAAAATAGTGTAATCATTAATTATTAGTAAACAATATTATATTATTATATTATTACGTGTATGAAATGCAAGTAATTTATAAATAAACAATGTTATCATGAATAATGTTTGTGTTCAGTGTATTCCTGTGCTGTGCTATTGAATTGCAATATGCAATGTTGCATGTGAAAGTTTTGTTCCACAGAATGGTTGTTTCCTCTTACTGAGTTTTATCTGAAAAGATAATGCTTTCCAAAATCTGATTGCTTTCTCTTTTTTATTTTTGATTAGGGTATACTACTTTTTTTTTTAAATTTGTCTTTTGTTTATGACATTCTAATGGCTGTAATTTATTGATATTTTAAAAAAATGAAAAAAAAGTAAATTTTGGCTTGTCATATTTTTAACACAGCAAAGCAAAATGAAGTTCAAATAAATATCTTTATTTTTATAATAATATGTTAACACTCATATTTACATTCAGCATAAAACATAATAGTAGAACTGAAACTAAGCTGGTATATGGTTCATCAGTACATATTTACATTCTGCGTATAACACAAATAGTGCCCAGGTAAAAACAAATCAGATGGCAGCAGTTGGTGTTTGTCCAATAGATCAGCATCTTTCGAAAACAAGAGAAGCAAAGTTCTGAAAGGTGGAATGAATTTCTTTGTTTTCCACAAGATGATGTTCCAATCCAGGATGAAAATCTCTAACACAATTTTTTTTCTCAAGTCCTCATAAATGTCACAGTCAAATAACACATGCTGTCACTCTTCACGTTGTCCGCAAGAGCAGAAGTTAGTATGAAAAAGTCTGAATTTGCAGTTTATCGTTTAGCGACAGTGTCTAGTGGTGAGATATGACTTCTGCATCGATAGGGAGAACCATTATCTTCTGCCTTTATCCGTTAGACAGGTAACCTCTGGAGAAAACTTTCTAGTAACCTGCGCGGTCAGCGATATGTCCCATTGTGTCTGTCATAAGGTAGAAAGTTTGTTACTGTTGTTTTTCTTCTCACCTTAGATGTTATGATTATTCATGTTGATTTCCTTGACAGATGACTTAAAGAACACTAAAATCAAGTCAATTCGCAAAACGCGAAATACGGGAGTAATTATAGAAACAGCCACAAAAGAGGATGCTGAACTGATTGTTAAGAATCCTAAATTACCATCTCTGGGACTCCTGGCCGAGCCCCCTAGACAAAAGGGCCCTTGCATACTGGTACTAGATGTGGACAAGGATCTCCTTCCAGAGGAATTGCAAAGCGAAATTTTCCACAGAAACTTGAAACAGGAACTCCCAGATGAAGAACCAACTTCTCACATAATCCCTAAATTCCAAACAAAACCCAGAGCTGGGCACACCATTAACTGGGTCTTTGAGCTATCACCCAAGGCCTGGAAGATCCTCTCCCAACAAACAAGAATTTACATCAACTGGGGCAGCCACCGCTTTAGGGAGCATGTAGCCGTCCCCAAATGTTTCAGGTGCTGCCGTTTCGGCCACACCACGCACACGTGCAGGCAAAATCTGCCCACCTGTGGCCACTGTGCCGAAATGGGGCATGAATACGCTACATGTCCCAAAAAGTCTCAACCTCCCACATGTGCCAATTGCAAGGCCCTAAAGGTGCCAGCCAACCATTCGCTCCGTGACAGCAGTTGCCCAGTTTATCTCAAAGCCAGAAGTGCTCAACAATCAAGAATAGAATATGGGGAGTAACAGACCAAACCTAAATACCCACACCGTGAAAATAGCACAACATAACGCTCAGAGGGCCAAGGCTGTTGCTGCACAACTGGTCAAAAAGGCAGATGAAGAGAACTTAGATGTGCTGCTACTTCAGGAGTCATACACTCATAACAAGGAGGTAAAAGGCTACCCCTTGAGATTTAAAGTGGTCCAGGTTGATGGTGACATACCCTGGGCCGCGATCGTCGTTCGCAATCCCGAACTGACTGTCACCAAAATCACTGATCTGTGTACTAGCTGGGCTGTGTGCGCCCATGTAATTTCACCACTGGGGCAATTCTACTTAGTTTCGATATACTGTCGACCGGGGGAAGATATTCTTCCTGCCACCCGATATCTACAGACCATCCAGCTACAAATGACAAATGCAAAACTCATTATAGGGGCTGATGTTAACTGCAGGTCCCCAGCCTGGCACAGCCGAACTCAAAATCACAGAGGAAATAGAAATGGCCAACGTCTTGAGGACTACTTGTCTAACAGCAACCTGGTCATTCTAAACAAACCTAACTGCCTGCCAACTTTCTCCAGTACCCTGTGGGAAGCTACAATAGATATCACCTTAGCCTCAAGCTCCATTGCTCAGCACCTTGCTTCCTGGACAGTCCGTGAGGACTGGACCACCTCTGACCACAATGTACTAACCTTCCAACTACACCGTTCACTAGTCACTCAACCAACCAACCGAACTCAACAAAGAAGATATGCCCTGAATAAGGCTGACTGGAACCTTTTTAAGGAGGAATTGACCAGTGCAGCCAGCCGCTTCAATCCTAGCGGCCTCAGCCCAGACCAGCATCAATGCGCAATTACACAGCTCGTCAGTAATGCTGCAAACAAGGCTATCAAAAAGAAGAGATTCAGACCTGGTGCTGTCCCCTGGTGGTCACCTGAACTCCAGACTCTTAGACGCGAAGTCATTTACCGACGAAAACGCTATCAACGTGCAAGAAGAACATGGCCTCCAGAAGAAACAGAGGCTTTACTGCAGCAATATCGAGTGGCCAGGAACCAGTATACCACAACAATAAAACAGCGCAAAAGGCGCTCATGGGAAGCCCTGGTAAGCACTGAAGGGAACGCCGATCCCTGGGGGATTGTGTACAAAGTGACCACTAACAAGCTCCCCAGAGGTGAGGTCGTATCAACCACGAAATTACCGAACGGACTGTACACCAGATCGTGGCAAGATACTATCAATAATATTCTAGACGCTACATTCCAGCAGCCTGCTGACCCACACACATCGGAACAGCTACAGCTCTGCACGGAAAATGAAACATATCACACAACTGCAATTGAAGAACCCTTCACCACAACCGAGCTCAACTTAGCTGCATCTAGAATCAGAAACAAGAAGGCTCCGGGCAGAGACATGCTCGATCCAGAAATCGTCCAGAAGGTCATTGAACTTATTCCCACTACAATACTCAACCTGTTAAACCACTGTCTCCACCAAGGATTCTTCCCCACACAATGGAGGACTGCAATCCTTAGACTTATATTGAAGAATGCAACCAAACCACATGATCTGCCACAATCTTACCGGCCCATTGCACTGCTGCCAGTCTTCAGCAAACTTCTCGAACGGATGATCTCCCATAGAATAGAAGCCCACTACAATGACGCTGGTCTCTCCTCACCTAAGCAGTACGGTTTCCGGAAAGGACGCTCCACGATTGATGCACTGGAAACAATCATTGAAGCTGCTACCAACTGCAACTCCAAATACTTTCTACTAATCTCCTTTGACTTTGCTGGTGCCTTCGATTCCCTCTGGTGGCCCAGCGTCCTGGGCAGGCTCCGAAGAGCGCATGTCCCAGAAAACTTATATAGATGCATCAAGACCTATCTCCAGGACCGGCGAGTTGTCGTGTCTGCTCCTCACTGCAGTGTCTCCAGACCAGTCTTCAGGGGATGCCCTCAGGGATCTGTCCTGGGGCCTCTCCTCTGGAATCTGGTGCTGGATGATTTCCTGAACACCAAACTCAACAATGTACAAACCCAGGCCTATGCAGATGACCTGGTCATGCTCTTTTCTGCCAATAACAGAACCCAACTAGAAGCAACTGCCAACCAGGCCATCTCCACCCTTCAAGCTTGGGCAGAGCATAACAACCTAAAGATCTCCCCAGAGAAAACCAATTCGATCCTACTAAAAGGCACCCTTGATTTGAGAAGACCTCCCCAAATCAAGGTCAATGGTGTTACAGTAAAACTAAAAACAGAGCTTAAATATCTAGGTTTGATCTTAGACAAAAACCTTTCCTTCACTCCTCATCTAGACCAACTCAGGATTAAGATCAGGAAGTATGCTGCCCAAGTCTCAAGAGTTGCCCGGAAGGACTGGGGCTTAAAGAAGAGAACGCTGTCACTCTTCTATAAGGCAGTTTTCATCCCGGTTATCACCTATGCTTCTGGAGTCTGGTACAAGAAGGCCAATACCGTAGTAAACAGATCGCGCCTAGGAACTATCCAGCGCTCTCTTCTCCTTCTGTCCTCGCGTGCCTGTCGCACTGTCAGCACCCATGCGCTCCAGGTCCTCACTGGATCTCTTCCACTGGACCTGGAGATTGTTCGTCATGGGTTGCTCTACCAAATAGCCAAAGGAAGAGCAGTTACTTGTGCAGGTTTCACCACTGACCCAGCAAATAATAGAAACGCTGAAAAGAAGAGACTTAATGAACATCTAACAGACACCTGGCAAGAAAGATGGCAGGCATCAACTAAAGGCGCTGTCACCAAAAGATTCCTCCCTGATGTCAGGGCCT
Source organism: Mastigoproctus giganteus (assembly GCF_048544385.1). NCBI lineage: Eukaryota > Metazoa > Arthropoda > Arachnida > Uropygi > Thelyphonidae > Mastigoproctus > Mastigoproctus giganteus. The sequence continues at coordinate 153,416,156 of NC_143585.1, forward strand.
CCTACCCCCTCACACCTGTCTGGTTTTCACCAGGACTCTATGCTACCTACCTCCTCACTGGACATGGCTCCTTCCAGAAAAAACTACATGACTTCAGAATTTCAGACTCACCCCGCTGCCACTGTGGAGAGGATCAGACGTGGGAGCACCTTGCCCACAGCTGTGAAATCTACGAGGACTTCAGGAGGATCCTAATAACAAAACTACGCTTCAACTACCAAAATCAAGAACACCTCACCCTACAGAATGAAGAAACTTACCGAGCTCTGACTCAATTTGCAATGGACTTATTTACCAGGCAGAAAGCGCTACCACCACCTTAGTATCCGAATCAATAGGTCATAACAACCATGACTGCCAATTGTTGCTACGCATCATTGAGCCATGGATGCTAACGCCTTGGACCAACTTGCACAAGACTTGACTAGCAGTGCAATAAAAGACAGGGTCCGCACATACCTTGACAAATTCCTCATCATTGATTTCTGGACAAACTTCTCTCGCCCAGATGTGACACATTTCATCAAGAAGAGGCCTAGCATCGATCCCTGGACTTGACCATCAATCTTGGACTCCCGGTTTTGACCCCCCCCACTGTTCGTTCTGATGGACTACTGGACCAGCCTTCAGTCTGGATGCGACATAGACTCACCAAATGGAGCCCCAATGACGGCACCTGAACTAGACCTTACTGAACATGACCCATCCACCATAGCAGCACTCACACTGCTGGATTTCCAGCAAGTTGTCGGCTCCAACTGACTGGCCGTGCTAGCTGTACCTACCCTGAACTTGCGGAGTATATCTCTCTCTCCTTTTTTTTTTTTTTTTTTTTTCGGCTTCTTTCTTCTGTTTCCTGCCATCCGTTCTTTTATCCCCCCCCCCTATTTTTCTCTTACAGAATGGTTTTTTTTTTTTTTTTTTTTTATATTTATTTATTTATTTATTTTATTTTATTTTATTTTTTTTTTTTTGTGGGGTGGTGGTTTTCGTCCACCCGCCACCCCACTCCTCTCTCTGGTGAGGCACTGGGCATGCCACACTGTCATCAGGGGCCATCTTCCCTATTGGCCCCTTTCTTCTGTTTCCTACCCTCCAGTCTTCTGCCTTCCTCCCTTACTTTTCTCTTGCACAACGTTTTTTTTTTTTTTTTTTTTTATTTAGTTTATATATATATATATATATATATATATATATATGTGTGCGTGTGTGTGTGTATATACATATATTTATATATACACATACACGCATTCCCCACAGGTCTAAATCTAAAAACATCAAAATTACTGCCCGACCTATTTGGCCCTAGAACAAGTTATCAGCGAACAACCCTACGCTCTGTTAAAATTACAACCGTTGCTCAAGAAACAGCGATCAGCTCATTCTCAAATCTGGTCCTAGCCACTGAAATCCCAGGAAAGTAGGTGGCAGGACCCGCCAGAGTACTCTAGCTACAGTGGTACACCCGGTCAGCCTCCCCGTGGCATGGTGTGGTAACGTCGGGTCCCACTAGGGGCTCGGCGGCTAATAGACCGGAGGAACAAAGGGCACAACACAATATACAGCACATGACCCCCACACACTTCAAATCTCTGGCCCCGATACAATGTACACCCGCGGAGATGGGAGAAATCCCAGGAGCCGTTAGACACTAACATACCTTATACCTTATACCTTATACCTTATTCATGTTGATTCTAATATCAAAGAAGTCGGTTGGAATTGCTTGTTTTCAATCTGTAACACAACCCTCTGAAACTACATAAAGATCTAGTGGAATAGATCTTGCCAGCACTTGAAGAGCTGATAAAACTGTACAATAGGCACGCATCAGGGCTAGTAGTATGCTCCTTTTTATAGAAATTAATTTTTTTTGAAATGTTTTATTCTGTAACCTCTGAAACCAGACTCCAGCACTGAAGGTTATAATAGGGATGCCTTATTGAAACTTCAGCATCCACTGATGAAGATGACTGCCAAGAAAGTGAGCATCACAACAGCACAAACAAAGCGTCACTATATCGGAAAGAATAAAGTCACCGAATGAAGAAAAACTGCTGGCCTCCAAAATATCCACAACTCCCAGAACATTATATGTCATCTGCCAGGTACGAGGGCTGCAGCAAGAACACCAATCACTATAGGATTGTCCTTTCGATAATGTAATGTTAACCCAGATAGTGATTCACGCCAGATGTTAGAAGAACAGATAACAATGAAATTAGTTTTCTAACAAACTTTTTAGGAACGTATCATGCAGCAAGTTAAAACTTGGAAAATATGTGGAATAATAATGGTTGGTCCGAAGTAACAGACTGAAAAGAGAAAGAAACAGACCGATTAGCAGCATTTACAGATTTTTTGGTATTTGTTTTTAGATAGATGCCAAAGAAATTACATAGTGCTGTAATATATGTGGCATGCAGTTCACATTTTGCTATTTTACTGGTACGTATTCGGATCTTCAGGATATGAAGATAAACAGCTAGTTTCATTCAACGATAAATGTTCTTTTTTTCCCGAATACATACCAGTAAAATAGCAAAATGTGAACTGCATACTACATTATGCTATGCAAATATGATTTTATACACAAAGAATATGGAGATTTATGTTGAAAGACAACAGCCAGACAACTTTTCAAGAACGTCCGGATGTGATGAATCAGCTTGTTTGCCCTATTGAAGAAACTAATCACAATATGCGCCTATAACAACTGGTTCTAGCGTTGTCTTTGACTACTAAAATTTTACGAGGAAACACTGTTTGTTGGCTCGCTGAAAAAAAAAAAGAAAAGAGAACTGCCAGCTGAATATCACAAAAAAAACCAGAAATGTGCTCCCACACAACCCACTTTGACAGCTCTATAGATAGCAACAGTGGTGACAGTAGAAAGCCAGAAATTATGCTTCAATATGATCGAATGTGGAATAGACCCATAGGATGAAATGTGATCTACTTCATGTCTCAGGAAAGCAGAAAATGACCAATGGCGTTTTTTTTTTTTTTTTTTTTTTTTTTTTGGATTCCTGACATTTCAGGAATTAATACCATAAACAACCCGCAGAACAAAAATCCAGAAGTGAATAATACACACGAAGAGCTTCTCATAGAGATTGGCATCAGTAGTGAAATCACACAACTCTAAAAAAGAGTAGCCATTCGGTCTCTGCCAAAACTACTTCATGTAAAAGCTGCAGAAGTACAGTTGCATCCAGCCAAAAGAAGATTTCTGATCCTTCCGAAGTGTACACACCTAACCAAGAAGCTATGCTAATACTAATATAATCCCTAAATGAATTAAAAAAAAAATAATAATTAACGTGTCAATCTAATCTCTAGCAATAAAAATAATGAGCTATGTTTAGCTAATCTCTAGCTAAATAAGGAAGATGTGGTAACCTAAACCTAAATGAATAAAAAAAGATGTGTCAACTTAATCTCTATGTTAATAAAAAAATAAATAAATGTGCTAATGTAATCCTAAACAAATAAAAATTAAATAAATGTGCTAATGTAATTCTAAACGAATAAAAAAACTGTGCTAGTGTAATCCTAAAGGAATATAAGTTATAAATATTGTAAATTCAATTTCTAACTGAATAAAAAAGTGTGCAAATTTCCATTAGTAAACTGAACTGAATGAAAAAGTTGTATTAGTCTTATTCCTAAATGAATATGGAGAAGCTGTATGAAGCTAATTTCTAAATTAATTAAAATAAAAAAAAAAATCTGAACTTATCTGCTTGAATAATGAAAAGCGATGCTGAATTCTAAATATAAACTAAATCTACTTTGTCATAATGTACAAGTGCATCAGGAAGATAGAATAAAACTAAGGCCTTCTGCATTATGTTGCTCAAACTAACTTGCAAGAAACACCCCACTTCTGAAAGCATGTCTCATAAGAAGTGACCTGCTGAAAAAGTTGTAGTAGCGACACACACACACACACACATTTGTAGACTATTTTATTTAGCTGTACTGTTTTATATTAGCATACATAATTTTTGCTACGTTTGTGTATATAAATATACATATAAATTATGTATGCTAATATAAAGTAGTTTAGCTAAATAAAAAAAGCCAACTTGATAAGTGTGTATTTTTAGTCATCACTGTCACTACTTTGAACATTTTCTTTAGGTATCTTCCCAAAACATAATTCACAGACAGTCTTCGAGTGCTCCTTACAAACTCGTTCTAAACATGCTTCGCAGAATTTCTTTGTTTTACGATCTTTCTTCCTGGGACACTTGTAACCTCTACCTAGCTTAGGTGGACACTGTTGGGAAGGTCCAGGAATTTCTTCTGGTGGAATACAAGCATATTTCGCTGCTTTCGCACGAAGATATTTTGGAAGAGTTACCGTGGCCGCTCTTTTACGGAGCTGTGGATTCACTAAACTTTTTCCAATCTCTGCGAGAAACTTGCTTCGAGGGAGTCTCACTTCTGGATTATTGCTACAGAAAATAGCCAAGGCATTTATTCCAGCAATGTTCAAAATCCTGTGGAAAAGTACCATTGGCCACCTTCTGGTTTTCCGACAAGTAGTATACGTTCCACACATTTCATCCAAGACGTCAACTCCACCTTTGGTCATATTATAAAACGTAATAATTCCAGGCTTTCTTTTGTCGCCACTGTCAGGATATATAGTATCGTCATGGTGCTTAGTCGATATTAGGATCACATTTCTGGTTTTTTTTTGGTACGTAGGACACAACTGTGGTCTGATCTTGGAATGCGAACAAACTACTAGTCGGCTTGCGTTCCTTCACATTGACCAATTCAGCTGGTAGCTCACGTTTATTTTTTCTTAGTGTGCCAACAAGAGTAATGTTTTTTTCTCGTAATTTAGAAGCCAGAGGCACACTATAGAACCAATTGTCTGTGGTCAAATTACGGTTGGTTCCTTCAATTGGGCAAACAAGCCGCATCACCACATCGAGGGGCGAATTTGACAGGGCAAATGGCCCAGGAGGTTGTCTCCCCACATAAACTTCCATATTGAACGTGAAACACATCTTAGCATCTGCTAATGTAAATATTTTCACTCCATATTTTGCCAGTTTACTTGGGATGTATTGAAGGAATGAGCATCTACCCCTGAATGGCACTAATTGTTCATCTACGGTTACATACTCCGAAAGTGAGTAAAATCTCTGGCATCTCTCCAAAAACATGAAAAAAATTTCATGAAACGCTGCAAGTCGGTCCGATTCTTTTCTAATGTGTCTATCACTCTTGCTATCGAATCGCATAACCCGAAGGAGGAATGAAAACCTCTTATGGGTCATAACCGATGACAGCAATTCCGGACCAAGTCCATCTTTACGCCACATATGTTCTGCGTTTATCCCTGCTATCCCAGACATTCCTGACAATGTTAAAATACCTATCAAAGCTCTCATTTCATCATTATCTGTTCTTCTAGCATCCTTGGCCAATGAAAAATTAGAAGATATTTTAAGATATTCGTTAACGAAGATATTCGTTAGTATGTATTGAAGGAATTTCACTATATGAGTTATCATTTCATTATCGAAAAATAATAAAAAACAATCAATTGGTGATTTGGTGGACTTACCTGCAGCCTTCACACCTGGTAAATGAATAATGTTACCTCGAGCTGCGCGAATATTTAGACGAGGGGCAACTTTCCTCCACACTGTGCTTTTATCCTTCCCGATATGTACATCTTCCTCCAGCTGCTCCCAGTCGCTGTCACTGCCATCGCTTGTCTCCGTGCTACTCCGATAGTCCAATTCCTCACAGAAGGAGCTATCATCTTCTGATGATGACTGCTCATCAGCTGCCCTTTCTTCATAATTCCCTTCCAAGTAACTCCTATGCATTTTCTAAGGTAAATCTGAAATCTAAATATGAAAATAAGTCTGAAATCTAAATGTGAAATATCAATGGTTGTCACTACTTAAATTGAAGTTCTTGCGTTGCGCAGAAGCAAGAAATGTGGAAAATCCGTTGAGCCCCCCCTTCAACTCTTTCTTGTAGTGAAAATAATTTGTTTGGGTGGAGTATGTGTTTTCGCCTTCTACATATGTATAATTGTGAAAACGTCTTTGCAGTAAATTCAGCAAAAAGTAGTCAATAATCCCTCTGGAAATATTGGGAAGTGTTTCATTCTAACCTTACGGTAAGATCAAACTATAGTACAGTAATCCTTTATTGCATGGAAAGTATTGTCATCTAGAAACAATGTCAGGACAGTAACAATAAGCCTATGCAGTTAGAACAGGTGTTTTGTTCTGAGAGTCCGTTGAGTAGAATCAAAGAGGAAGTTACCCTTCATGTTACCGCCAGTAATTTGTTACGGTAGGGGAGATCAAAATCTTACCGTAATATCAAACCAAAGTACAGTAATCTTTTTTGCATGGTAGTAGTTGTCATCTAGAAATAATGTCAGGACAGTAACAATAAGTGTATGCAGTTAGAACAGATGTTTTGTTCTGAGTTTCTTGCAGTAAAATCAAAGAGGAAGTTACTCTTCATGTTACCGCAAGTAATTCGTTACGGTAGGGAACATAAACTGTCTTCTGTTCGACAGATATCAGTATTTGCAATATTCCCAAAGGGGAATAATTTCAGCTTAGAAGGGACAATGGATAGCATTCAATCCCCTTTTCATCAATTGCATATACTAGCCATAAATATATTGGAAGCTGCATTATACATTTCAAACATCACTTGAATGCAAATGACTACACAGTTACTTTGGACTGATCTGATGTCTTCGGGTAAAATCAGTCTTTCAGAATTAATTTTCCCAAATGTAAATTGTATTCAAACAATTTTCCCAAATTGTTTGAACACAGCAATATTTTTTTATTTCCAATGTGTATTTTACTATCGTATTTCCTTTCTTCAATATGTATTTCAATACATATTGTAATAATTTACATATTGTAAATTTCTTCAATACATATCAAAGAAATTACAATACATATTCTGTCTACTGACACAAAATCAAGAAAATTCAACTGAAAGCCACAGTAGAAACGGAAAAAAAACAAAAACACTTTGCTGTACTATTGTTTTAGGGAACAGTATTTAGCATTTTTACTTTCTAACAGTATTTTACATTATTGCTCTGTTACAACGTTTTGCTTTGTTGCTTTACGTTATTGTTGTAGCGAACAATATCGTGCACGACATTTCATCACAGATGCTGGAGTTCTAATTAGTCAGTTCATCCTAGGATGCGGAATTACTAATTAGTCCGATTTTGGTCTGGTGCTCATTTGATAAAAAATCCAGAATAATTCCTCTGGAAATATTAGCTAGTGAACTCCATTATAAAATTCAAACATCGCTGTATTGCTTATCCTTTGAGTGACCGCATGTTTTCGCCTTGTACAATTGTTTTATTGTGGACACTTTCTTCCAGTCAGTAAAATCATTATTATACCTATAAAGTAATTCATTATGTTGGGGGAAACCGTTTTTGCTCCTAATTGATGTAGCACTTTCGAATTTCGCAAAGTGGATTATTTGAACACAACATACATTAGAAGGTCGGTAAAAGAGTTGATAATTGATGGGCAGCATTCCGACAAACAAATTTTCTGTTTATATTACGTGATGACCACACGGTCAGAGATCCCGAAATAGAGAGAGAGAGAGAGAATACAAGAAACCGCACTGCATTTAGCAGTCACCGACTCATCTGCCAAAAACCACAGTAAAACAATAAAAGTGATGGGGAGTAAGTCTATTTGTCAGTGGAGTTTATCTGTTTATTGCAGTTCAGAACAGCATTATGACCGTGGATAGTGAATTTATTCGGCTTCTGAGCTAAAACAGAATTTCTCCCTTTGCGATGACATCAAAGCGTAACAAGCAAATATCTTCTAACGATACTTTTTGAGCAGCCGTTAGTTGTAATCTGTTAGCTTTGTATTGTTACAAATATTGCAGTTATGTGAACAATACACATTTCAAGAAAGAAAGAAATTCATAGCGGATGATTTTTTTCCTTTCTTTTGATGCACCAGTTTCGAAGTTTATAACACAGCTATAAATAGAAATATTTTCTCGAAATTTGGTTAGAAGATCAAACCCAGGAAACTGCTGTTCTGATATTGTTTACTAAAAACAATTACAATAAAGCAAACTTTTTTTTTTTTTTATCAAATGTGCATTGCAGTGTTATCAGTTTTACACCAGTTTTTCCCGTTTCCAACAGATGAATTTCCTTGATCTTCTGTTCGTAGGAGCAATACACGTTGAAGATAGGATATATGATCTGTTCACCTTCCATAAACTGTTATTGGTACTGTATGGCTTTATTGCTTTTTATGTCAAAAACAGTAGCTCCTGTTCGTCTTTTGTTTATTTACACTTCTCCCTTACCGTCTCGATGTAGCTGTACGGGTGACGTGATATATACTTCCCACGCTTCGCTCGTATTCAGGCGGAGTTGTTTATCAGAACTGCTCCTCTCCGTAAAAAGAAATTCGCGCACTTTACACCAAGAAACGAATCAAGTGTCTGGTTTCATAAGCTCTAGGCTGGTTAGGACGGGGGTAAAAAAATTAATTGAAAAGGCCTAAAAAATTGCATACATGATGTCACATTTTTGTCATTTGCGTGAAATTCAATAGAAGGTTTTGAAAATTTAAGTGGGAAAATTCAAGGAAACAGTTCTGGCTCCAACTATAGCGAGTTTCAGCTCTGTAATTAGAGTAAAAATTATAGAATTAACTTGCTGAACCCAGTTGGGGCTGGTACGTACCCCAACAGATGGGGATACGGTTAAAGGCAGAACTAGACAAACATTTGGAATGAATGGATGGGTGAAATGGGAAGGGTTTTTTTTTTTTTTTTTTTTTGCTGATGCTATATAAACTTGCTTTCTTGCATCATATGCCTCTACTAATGCTATTTGGTTTTACTCCCACTAGTTGAATAAACATCTAGTCTTATGTTAGCCTTTGGAAAATTTATTGTTTTCACATAGTAAATCTGTTTTTTTTCATTCAAATAGGCCTTTTTGGAATAACTGCAGTGGAATACACCAAACCATATATGACTGAAACTTTAAACATAAATTATTAACTTTATTAACATAATTTAAAACAGAATAATAATAAAATAAGACAGGATAAAATTTTGTTTCAAAAATAAAATATACAACTGTAAAGTAAAAAGCAATAAAATGATAGATAAATTTATAAAATTAAAATATATAAAATAGTACAAATTAAAAGTGATAAAAGTGATATTGTAGCTTTCAAAGGCAACTGCCTCCTTTATCAACAGTGAAACTTGATTCTCATGGCACGCTCTTAAATAACATCAGCAGATCACAAGTCACAGTATGTGTTACTCTAGGAGCATCGGAATTATCCTCCATACGTGCATGAAGACTGGCAGTGGCTCAGGGGCATGCGAGGCAGGAACATTTATCCTGTCCAAGAATTAGTTTCATAGAGGGGATGAATACACACACACCTGTCTCTGTTGATGGTATTATATTCCAAAGAACAAATCTGCAAGCTGTCAAGCCATTTCTGGTTCCACCCCTATCTCTGTTGATGGTATTATATTCCAAAGAACAAATTTGCAAGCTCTCAAGCCATTTCTGGTTCCATTACCTATGCGAATGATCAGCGATGGTGGCATTGCCTGTAGAAATTTGGTAGTCTTCTCCCAGAAGTGTTCACCCACAGCAGATTTCTCATAGTCTGTGATCTTTATTGCAGTAATATGTTCCTCCATATGATCTGTAAACCTGCATTTTCTCCAACCTAGCACTCCCTACAGTCTGGTCATCGGATCTCATATATAATCCCACTTGTATCCTCAATAGCATTAGCATTAGTAGAGGCGTTTGATGCAAGAAAGCAAGCTTATGCAGCATCAGATAAAAAAAAAAAAAAAAAACAAATAAATAAAAAATAACCACTTCCACTTCACCCCTCTGTTCGTTCGAAATACCTGTCCAGCTGAGCCTTAAACTTATTTAGGCTATCAACTTCCATGACAAGGGATGGAAGTCTATTCCACCAACCAAACACCCGCTGGCTAAAGGCAAATTTCCTCATGTCTATCCTACATCTGTCTTTTCTCAATTTGAATTTATGCCCTCTCAGGTGATTATTCTGAGCAAGAGGAAGAATCCCATCAGCATTGAGCATGCTCAAACCATTCAAGGCTTTATACACCTCTATCAGATCACCTCACCGGTGCCTAGTCTCCAGACACTGTGATTTGCAAAACTTAAGCCTTTCTTCGTAAGAGCACCCCTTTGTTCCATTCACTAATCTTGTTACCCTTCTCTGTACTCGTTCCAGCATCTCTACATCCTTCTTGAAATGAGGCCTCCAGACCTGTATACAGTACTCTAGGTGTGGCCTGACCATTGGCTTATACAATGGAATAATCACCTCCTTATCCCTGCTAGAAAAATTCCTATATATCATTGACAATACACCATGAGCTACCCTTGCATCCTGTCTGCACTGCTCAGAAAACTTCATATCTGCCTGCACAACCACCCCTTGGTCCCTTTCATTCTCTACCACTGTCAGTGTAGTACCACAGAGTTGATACGTTGCTCTGGGGTTGCTGTTCCCCATATGTAGTTTCCCATGGCAAATGAAGTTTAACATTTGTCAATGTTAAACATTTGTCAATGTTAAACTTCATTTGCCACCTCTCAGCCCATCTGCTCAACCTTTCCAGATCCTGTTGCAGTAGCATAGTGTCAGTAGTGTCCTTGACAACCCTGCCAAACTTCGTATCGTCTGCAAACTTGGACATTAAGTTTGATATACCATCATCAATATCGTTTATAAATAAAGAAAACAATAATGGACCCAACACTGAACCCTGAGGGACTCCACTAATAACATTAGTCCACGATGAGCAGTGTCCATTGATTACCACTCTCTGTCTTCTCCCCCTCAACCACCCCTTTATCCATAGCAGCAATTTGCCTCCAATGTCACACTGCTCCAATTTGTGTAGCAGTTTTCCATGTGCAACAGTATCAAAAGCCTTTCTAAGATCCAAGTATATAATATCAAAGTTATTCTCTGCATGCAGTTCTTTTGTGACTGCATCATAGTACCCAATCAAATTGGTTAGGCCAGACTTCCCCCTTAACAAAACCATGCTGTGTCCAAGCTATAACTGAAGTCTTGTCTAGATGATCCTGCAGTGCTTGTTTAACCAGTGCCTCCATTAATTTTCCTGGAACAGAAGTTCCAGGAAACCTAACCTAACTAACTCACAGGTCTATAATTACTTGTGTCGCCCTTTGATCCTCCTTTGTGAATTGGGGTCACATTTTCACATCTCCAGTCTGTGGGTACCTCCCCCTTAGTCCAAGGAAGCTCTCATAATTATTGATAAGGGTTTTCTTACTTCCTTTGCTGCCTCCTTAATATAACTGGATATATCCCATCCAACCCGAGGTACCTTTCTTGTGTTTATCTTCAACAATTTCTCCCCCACTTTACTCTCAGTTATTACAAGATTCTCTAGCTTACTGCAAGTTGAATACACCTCTGGCATTCCCCTCGCTGAATAACTCCTCGTGTGTGAATGTCGATGCAAAATATTCATTCAGTTTGTTAGCTACCTGAGCAGGATCGTCAACAGTTGACCTATCTATATGGAATGGACCAATCTGATTCATCCCCTTCCTTCTAGAGTTTACATAAGTAAAGAACTCTTTGCATTCTTTGCCAAAGATTTCTCGTAATCTGCCTTCACCTGCCTAACCTCCTTTGTAACTTGGTTACAGATCAACTTGTATCTATCATAGGCTTCTGTGTCACGTGTTAATTTATTTGTATCCCATGCATTTTTCTTCTCTGCTATATGTCTGATTAGTTCATCTGACATCCACTTAGGCCTAAACCTTGAACAATATTTCTTAGTTGGTATGTAAAATCTAGTAGCTTCCAAGATAAGTTCTTTGATTGCTTCCCATTTTGAATTTGCTGTTGGTAACATCATCAGTTGGTCCCACTGTATAGAATTTAAATACTGTCTCATTCCATTGTAGTCACCTTTATGAAAGCAAAAACCCTTCCCTTTACCACTGATGGTAGTTACGTCTTTGAGTAAATCTGACTTCAGCACACTGTGATCACTGCCACCTAGTGGTTCCTTTATCTGCAGATTCTTATTGCATGAAAATCACTACTGACAATCAAATCAAGAGTATTACTCCTGATTTGAACATGCTGATGTAGAAAACAATCATCTAATAAATCCAGAAAAGCCTTGCTAGTGTGTGTGTGAATGACCAACCCACAAATTCCAGTCAATATCTGGGAAATTAAAATTCCCCATTATAAGGCTCTCTTATTTACTGGCCCACTCTATTTCCCTGTACAGTTTCTTATTATACTCATCAGAGTAATTAGGCCTATAGCACACTGCTACTCTCAATTTTGATCTTCCAATGCTTATGTCACACCAAACTGGCTCGACACTGCACTGTCCAGCGATGTCGACTGGCTTCACTTCCTTGGATTTTATGTGTTTCTTAACTAATAGCATAACCACTCCTCCCTATCCTGTCTATCCTTTCTGTAGACGTTGTACTCCCCAAATTCCAGTTCTGCATTTCTTATATCTGTGTGACACCACGTCTCTGATATCCCAACAATATCCACCTTTGATGCTTTGAGCAATATCTCGAATTCATCAAATTTATTTACCAAACTCCTAGCATTGGTGTACACGCAAGTATACATGCACCTTTTTCTATTCTTAGCTACCCTAACACAACCCATGTGTTTACTTGTACTGCAATGACTCCCAGCAGTCTCTGAAGTATCCTGCATCTTGTTTTTCAGGCTTCTGCTCTTTCCAATAGAAGCAGTGCAAGAATCACTTTCACCTCTGCCAGTGGCTACTGTTAATCTGTTAGTCTTTGTATCCCCCCAAGCTAGCAGTTTTCTGACCCACCTAACACTGCTTCGATAGCATCAGCAAATATTCTTGCACCCTTTCTGTTTAAGTGTATCCCATCCCTGTAGAAACAGTCTCTCCCGTTAACAAGTACAGACCAGGCTGAAAAAAATTCTACACCTTGAGCCTTGCACAATCTTTCCAGGGCTGAATTGATCGACAAGGTTCTCATCATATACTCCCTCCTATCGTATCTGGGCAGAATTGCAGACACTTTCAAATTCAACCCTAATTCACGGCTTTTTTTCAACAGTGACCTCTACTTGTTAAGTAATTCTGCCAATCTCCTATTCTTAATATCATTATTGCTAACGTGTACAACTATATTCCCTTTTGTGCCCTTAAAGGATGATATCCGCTCTACAACGTCATCAACCTTTGCCCCTGGCAGATATACCCTGGTCCTGTTCCACCTGACCTTTTCACAAAGCATGTTCCCTGTTTCCCTGACAATAGTGTCACCAACAACTACTAGTTCCTGTGGGACCAGCGCATTCTGCCTTGGGGGTTGCTGCTGTGTTGCGTGATGACCAAGTGCAAGCTCTGGCGTTGATGTGGGCAGCTGAGAGCTTGATGGGCCCCTCAATTTACATCCTTCGAGGGCATCCACCCTGTCCTTGAAGCTCTCATATAGGCCCATAACAACGCAGTGTTTTCACCTGATTTCGTTACACTCCTTGCATCGCGCACACACACAAAGACATCCTCCATGGCAATATCATGTCCTGTACCTGATTGCTCCACAAACATCATGCAGGCAGTTCATTTTAAGAGGCTGTGATTCTGAGGACGACTGCCCCCCCTCAGTTCTCCTCTGAGCCACAGCACTCCGATTAGCTTGAGCCTTTTGCTTTGCTGCTCTGGTCTGAGTCATGATTTCAATTTAATTTCAATAGATGTGCAGCCTTCCTTAAAATGAAGAATCTTCTATGCCACAGTGATCTTACACTTCCTCTAAGAATATTGAGATGTTTTGTCTTTTCTCTTCTCCTGAAGGTCGACACTGACAAAGAAGACCCAGAATAAGTTAAATGCTTTTGAGATGTGGTGTTACAGACGAATGTTAAGAGTGTCATGGACTGATAAGATAAAGAATGATAAGATCGTGAGACAAATGAAGGAAAAGACAGAATTAATTAACACTTAAGAAGAAGAAACTAAAATATTTAGGACATTTGATGAGGAATGACAAATATAAGATTTTGTAGCTAAGGTAAAGAAAACGCACACGAGAAGCATGCAAAAGTTCGACGAAACTTACCGGTAAAAGTACTTTGCCGTAACGCCATTTGTATTGGGTGTTATCAGTCTGGAGTAGAAGTTTAATCCCAAGGGAGCTTGAAACCCTCCCAAAGTGGAGGGGGGGGTAACCTGACCTTTTTCTTTAGGATCACTATAATTGAATCACGAACAGAGTCATATTGGAAGTTGTGGCATTGTAAAAAATGTTCATAATTTAGTTTCACCGGTAAACTTTTTCGAAGTTTGCCATGCTTCTCGTGTGGGCTTTCTTTATTTACCTTTGCCTTTTTTTCTTAATAAGCAATTTATCCACTAGTCCACCAGTGATTCTAATGAAAAAAGGTCAGATTACCCTCTCCACTTCAGGAGGGTTTCAATCTCCCATGGGATTCAAGTTCTACTTCTGACCGATAACACCCACTGTGTGTTTACTGAGCGAGCAACAATACAAATGCAGTTATGGCAAAGTACTTTTACCGGTAAATTTATCCAACTTTTGCGTGCTTCTCGTGTGGACTTTCTTTACCTTCCAATTTACCTTTCAATTTCTTCCAATTTCTTTACTTTGCCAATTTTGCAATTGATAATCCAAGGCAAGACCATTGGAAAATGAAGTCGAGGGAAAAGAAGGAAATCTTGGTTAGCAAACCTCAGATAGTGGTATGATCAGAGTACCGAGGGTTTGTTTAGGGCTTCTACCTCACATTCGTCCATTGAAGATGACAGCCAACCTCTGCAAAGAGACAGTGCACTAAAGAAGAAAAAGAAAATTGCCAATGAAAGAAACCACATCTCCCACAATTCCTTATAATTAGTTTTGTATGGAAAAAAAATTTTCCATACAAAATTTTTTTTCATTCTCAAAGACTGGTTATGTATAGGTACATAATAATTTTATATTATTAGGCAAGATCACTTATAAAAACATACTGGAAATATAATAAAAATTCTGAAGTATTTTACGATTTCAGAGAATATAGTTTAGTTGTTTGCGATAAAAATAATACGTTGAAAGAGGTTCGCGAATCAAAAAAGGTTGGGAACTTCTGACCTAGAACCGACAGTTCGATGATGCCTCGTAGCACTGTGATGTAACACAGTGTTTCTTAACTAGTGGGACTTGAGCAGACTGAAAACATTTTGGTTTTATTTAAAATTAAATTAAAAATGACAAAATTGTGTGATCAAATGTCTTGAATATCGCCTTCAGAGGGGCATGCGAAAAATTCCGAGGAACGTGAGGGTAGTTTTTTAAATGATTTAGCCAATTTCGGCATGCACCCTTAAAAAGGTTAGCTCCCCTCGCTATAGTAGATATAAATTAGTCTATAAAATTAAAAAAATTAGTCTATTAAAATTAAAAAATAAGAATATGGAAAACTTAGTGGGAAAACTCTTAACAAAACTTGTACCATTTCCTGCAACGTATATTAGTAAGACAGGTTTCTTTGCCATGGCAGCTATAAAAACTAAGAAACTGTCTCCAACTTGAGTCTACATTTCAACTT
Source organism: Mastigoproctus giganteus (assembly GCF_048544385.1). Taxonomy (NCBI): domain Eukaryota; kingdom Metazoa; phylum Arthropoda; class Arachnida; order Uropygi; family Thelyphonidae; genus Mastigoproctus; species Mastigoproctus giganteus. The sequence continues at coordinate 153,431,857 of NC_143585.1, forward strand.
GCTATTTGTTTTTCATTAATAATTTATGCAACAACATTATTTTCAATTATTATTACAATTATTAAATTCTTAAAAATCTCTACCAATCATTATAGTTCAAAGGGACCAACTGGTGATGTTACCAACACCAAATTCTAAATGGGACATATTCAAGAAATAACCAAAGAAGTTACTAGTCTTTTCATACCAATAAAGAGATACTGTTCAAGACTTAGATCTAAATAGATGTCAGATGAACTGTTGAGACACATGGCAAAATGCATGGAATGCGTATAAATTATATTATCAGGTGATACAGAAGCCTATAGCCCAAGGGTGGTGAACCTATGGCATGCGTGCCCAAAGTGGCACGCATATAAATTTTTTGTGACATTCAGTATCCCAAAAAAAAATCCAAACTTCGAAACAACATCACTCCAGAAATCCACCTTGGGTCGTGACCTGTGCACACCCCATTCTCTCTCTCTCTCTCTGCCTGGCATGTAGTGACGTAACACCATTCCGTAAATAGCTGTATTTGTGCAGTGATTTGTTTAAAGTTGGAGTGGTGAACGTACTGACAAAATTGTGTGATCAAATGTCTTGAATATCGCCTTCAGAGGGGCATGCGAAAAATTCCGAGGAACGTGAGGGTAGTTTTTTAAATGATTTAGCCAATTTCGGCATGCACCCTTAAAAAGGTTAGCTCCCCTCGCTATAGTAGATATAAATTAGTCTATAATCAAGTCACAAAGGAGGTTAGGCAAGCATAAAGCTGATTATGAGAAGTCTGGCAAAAAATGCAAAGACTTCTATGCTTATATTAACAGTAGGGCTACTTGATGGGCTACTTGATGTCTGTGGTTTAACTGTTGATGACCTTGCTCAGGTTTCTGACAAATTGAATAGGTATTTTACCTCTACATTCACATGAGGAATCCTTTAGGGAAGGGGATGCCAGAAGTTTATCAAACTCTAACAAGCAGCTAAATGACTTAGTGATAACTGAAAGGAAAGTGGAAGAGAAATTGTTTTGAAGATGGACATAAAATAGGAATGTGGGGTGAATGGAATCTATCCAGTTATATTAAGGGTGGCTAAGGTAAGCAAACCCTTAGCTATAATTATGAGAGCATCCTTGGATTCAGGGGAGATCCATATGGAATCCAATCCAATGACCCAATCAGACTGGTTAAATAAGATCTCTCCCTAAGAAATCGATGCCATTATTTGTAACTCCATTCCTGTCGAGATGATCCTGCAGTACTTCTTTTAATCACACTCCATTATTTTCCCTGGAATAGAGGCCAAGTTTACAGGCCTGTAATTACAGACTTTTCCTTTTAATTTCCCTTTTTGCAGAGGAGAAACAAACGCATGTCTCGAGTTTTTAAGGAATCCAAGGATGCTCTTGTAATTATGGTCAAAATCATGCTTTCCTCATTTTTGCTTATTTTAATATGATTGCATTGATCTAAATAGCCCAGGTATATTTTTTTTTAATATTAGCTTCAACAGTTTTTCTTCCACTTTCTTCTCAGTTTCACGACATCATTTAGTTCCCAGTCATAATTTGGTATACTTCTGGTATTCCTATCCTTATAAACTTTAAAGTCAAAATTCTTTTTAGTTTTTCAGCATTCTGAACAAGATCATCAGTAATTATGTTAATATCTAGTTGGCTAATGTGGTTCTTTTCTTTTCTTTAAGTGTTAACATATGCAAAGAATTCTTCGTGACGTTTCTTTTTATTCTTAACCAAAGACTTCTCATAATCTGCTGTAGCTTGCCTAACTTCCCTTAGTGACTTGATTGCAGACTAATTTGTACTTACTGCACATTTCTGCGTCTCTCCTGCTAATTTATAATCATCTCCTTTAAACTTTCATTCGTCGGTGAGAAATGAACCATATCTCTTTGTTGATATAAAAAGCTTAGTCGTTTCTATGGTTACTTCAGTGGCTTTCTATTAAAATTTGCAGTTGTTTCACCGAAAGGAATTTAAAACCTGTTTAAGACCACTCTAGTTACACCCATTCTTTACAAAAGTAAAATCCCTTCTCTTTACCTTTGACAGTATCTTTAGTTACATACCATGTAAGAATATTATGTTCATTGGCCTCTTGGGGTTCTTTTATATGTAAATTCTTACTGCATGAGTGTGACTGCTGATAGCAGTATTGCTTTCTCTTGTTGCCTCTCTTAACATGCTACTGCTGCAGAAAGCAGCCATCCAATAAATCCAGAAAATTTCTGCTGCTGCGCAAGTGACTCACCCACAAGTTCCATTGAATATCTTGAAAGTTCAAGTTCCCCATTTATAAGACATTTTGATTTACTGACCACTCTGTTTATCTGTATAGTTGTTCATTATACTCATCACAATTATTTGGCCTGTAGTGGATACCCCTTGTCATTTTAGTTTTCCCCATGCACATGTCTCACGAAACTGACTTAAAATTGCACTGGCCGTGCACATCAACTGGGTGCACTGCCTTAGATTCTGTGCTTCTTAATATATTTTGACCCAAGTCGCAAATAATTTTAGTATACCCTTATTTTTGACTCATAAGGCTCATAAATACATGTGTAATATATATATATATATATATATATATATTTTTGATTGCTTAAATGAATTAAATTTAATTGTTTTATTGATTGTTTTAATATTTTATCCCTTGCTACGTTAATGCCATTGCCGTTGGCAATTCGACGATTATACGTGCTTGATATACGTGTTTGATTGCTTAGATGAATTAAACTTTAGTGTCTATTTTCCATTGGGTATTAGGGTGTATCCTGAACAGGAGATTTTGTTAGCATTTCAAGTCTAACATATTCCTAGGGGTCTGTGGTGGCGTTCAAATTATATAATAAACAATAATAAAAAGTTAGTTCTAATACTAATTATTTAATTTTAATTAATGTTATTAATCAATACTAAACAATACTAAATACCATTCCCTTATCTGGTCATCTATCCGCTACTTCTTCAGGGGCTTTGAGCGGATCGATAGCCAGTTTTAAAGGAATGTCTCATAATTACCCGTTTCTGTTAACTCCTTATCAGTTTTGCCTTTTTAGTGAGATTTTTTAACTCCTTTAGATTATTTAATTTATTAAATAATGATATTTTTATGCTAATTTGTCTTTCAGTTTATTTTTAAATTTTTGAATATTTTTAATACTTAATTTAGGAATTCAGCAAACTGGTATAGGAGAAACAAAGCCCAACGGGTAATTATCGGAATAAGCGAGTGGAGCTATACTTATCTGTCCGGTGGTGGTGGTGGTGGTCCTTCAGTAAAAGAGGGGTTAGCTCTTGTTCACTGTTTGTTTCATCCTTGGTTTGGTTTTTATTGCGCATTCGCGTCTATTGTTGCTTGATATTGTTGTAAGGTGATATTTTAGCAAGTCATCCGATAAGTGGGTTGGTTCCTACGTCAGCCAGGGTGCGGCCTGGGTGGGGTTTTTTTTTTTTTTTTTTTTGTTTCCATTTTTAAACTCCGTGGTGAACATTAATTTGAATAAAATGTGATATGTTTGTATTATATTTACAAGCGTTATTTATTGTTATTTACATAAGTTGGTTTGCTATCCCTTTGGACTGGGCCGGTATAGCTTTTCTAAGGCATAACAGCCCGTTTTGTCCTCGGGGATAGCTATTTACATATTTACAGCCTCCTGTAAAGTGAATTTTACCTTGCGAATGGTTACCCATAGATTAATTTTTTATTTTTATTTTTTATTCTGATTTTGAAGGGTGGGTTAGTTAATATAGGAAACCGGATTATAGTGCGGTCAGAGGACGAGCCTCCTCTGAGCGTAAGAGATCCGGACCTTAATTTAGGTTTTGGTATTGCTTTGTGATTTAGATATTAGATTTTTGTTATTAATAAGTGTGGCCGCTTTTATGTGGTCTTTGCTGTAATTGTAGGGTATATTGTTTTTTGTGAGTGTTTTTATCAGTTTGTTAATTGCTTTTGTTGTGTTTTCTGCATTACTGCATATTTTTATTATTCTGGTCGTTTGGTTCCTAATTGTGTTTCCGTATATGTGTTTTGCAATGTTGCTATCCCAGTGGATGAGTTTTATAGCTGGGAATTTGAAGTGGTCTCTTTTGTCATAATGTTTAGTTTCGATTTTGTTATTTTTGATAGTAATCTGGCTGTCTAGGTAATATGCTTGTAAGTTGCTGTTTTGGTTGGTACGTTCTATGCTGAGGTCGGTAGGATATATTGCTTGGGCTAGTGTTTCAAAACCGTCGTGGTTGATGATTAGGACGTCATCAATATATCTGAACATGTTAATTTCTTCTGTTATGTTATTTTCGAAGTGGTGTAAATATAGGTTGGCAATCGCACTGGAGCAGCAAGATCCCATGGCTATTCCTCTGGTCTGTAAATAGATTCTGTTTCCCATCATTACGTAGTTGTTTTTGACGTTGAGATTGACTAAATCGTTCCAGTATTGTTTTTTACAGTTTAAACTAATTTGGTGGTTTTGAAAATAGACTGAAAGGACTTTGATTAAATTGTCATGTGATATGCTGGTGAATAGGTTTTGGAAGTCGTAGGTGTATAGGCTACTTATCTTATTGCTTTTGTTTTGGATGTAGTCTATATATGTTTTGTTGCTGGTGATTATTTTGGTACTGGTTATTTCATTTAATATAATTTTAAGTTTGTCTTTAAATAGGTTACTGGAAACTTTTGTATAACTGTTTTTCCCTGCTGTTATGAACCTTTTGCCGGTGGGTATTTTGTGGAATTTTGGGATCCAGTAAATGAATGGGTATTTTGTGATTTCTATTTTCAGTTTTAGTTTTTTGTGTAGTGCTATCATCTTCTTATTGACGCTGTTAGGTGTGGATACTATTTGTTTGTATGTTTATGCGATCTTAGCCATAATAGAAAATACCACTAAAAGAGAAAACATGGAGGACATGTTAATAATAATGTACAAAACACTATACTCATACGGACTCAATAACAGATTCAATGGAAGAAACTTCACATATACAAACCCCGGACAATGTACATATACTATTTTTCAGCTCTACAAAGACTGGCAAAAAAATGGTTTAAAACTCAACAAAATCAAACAAGAAATTGACGATGATAATAAAAGCAAAGCACAAAGCCTAAACAATTTCGATAAGCTCATCACAGAATGGGACACGGAACCTATTAACGTTAGAAGCATACACAACATCCTATTTTCACTTAAAATCAGCAAACTTAAAGCACTAAGCAGAATTCACCAGAAACTGAAGATTAAGAACATACACCTCAACCATACACTAGAAGATGTATTCAAATTCAGAATCGGCGATGATCACAAAGACATTGACACTAAAGAATACTGCATCATTAAATTCCTGAACCGAACATTTGACTACGTCAACTTCCGTGACATTATGGAAAACACAAAAGGGTTTTTACCTATTCAAAACATTAATATTAAAGTCAGATATAGTTTCACAAAACCAATAGGCATAACCATGTGTAACTATAAAAACACAATCGAAAACATGAACAGTACGGAACAACTTTGCCACTGCAATGATAGCAAATATAGAAAATACATAGATCCACATCACAAACACATCATAACAGGCGACCTCAGCATTATAGAAGATCAAACACTAAAAGAAGTAATGGAAAAAGGAACAAAATTCAGACTCAATAGCCCAACTAATTTATTTAACACACGTAAATCCATATACAAGGATTTACTGCAATTCGCATTCAAAACTGCAAACAAATTTAACACACCCATAGAGGCATTCCAAATATGGATAAACATTACCACGGAAAAAATCATGAAAATAATCCAAGATGTCTTAACAGTTAAAAATCAAGTCAAACAATACAATCTGAAAGTCATTAGATATAAGACCAAAGAACTGCAGAAGAAATTCGTTATAACGAACACAGACAAGGCCAGCAATAACTTTAGTATAATATGCAAAAAGTTTTACATAGAGACTATTAAAGAAGAAATGGATAACAGTGAAACATACAAACAAATAGTATCCACACCTAACAGCGTCAATAAGAAGATGATAGCACTACACAAAAAACTAAAACTGAAAATAGAAATCACAAAATACCCATTCATTTACTGGATCCCAAAATTCCACAAAATACCCACCGGCAAAAGGTTCATAACAGCAGGGAAAAACAGTTATACAAAAGTTTCCAGTAACCTATTTAAAGACAAACTTAAAATTATATTAAATGAAATAACCAGTACCAAAATAATCACCAGCAACAAAACATATATAGACTACATCCAAAACAAAAGCAATAAGATAAGTAGCCTATACACCTACGACTTCCAAAACCTATTCACCAGCATATCACATGACAATTTAATCAAAGTCCTTTCAGTCTATTTTCAAAACCACCAAATTAGTTTAAACTGTAAAAAACAATACTGGAACGATTTAGTCAATCTCAACGTCAAAAACAACTATGTAATGATGGGAAACAGAATCTATTTACAGACCAGAGGAATAGCCATGGGATCTTGCTGCTCCAGTGCGATTGCCAACCTATATTTACACCACTTCGAAAATAACATAACAGAAGAAATTAACATGTTCAGATATATTGATGACGTCCTAATCATCAACCACGACGGTTTTGAAACACTAGCCCAAGCAATATATCCTACCGACCTCAGCATAGAACGTACCAACCAAAACAGCAACTTACAAGCATATTACCTAGACAGCCAGATTACTATCAAAAATAACAAAATCGAAACTAAACATTATGACAAAAGAGACCACTTCAAATTCCCAGCTATAAAACTCATCCACTGGGATAGCAACATTGCAAAACACATATACGGAAACACAATTAGGAACCAAACGACCAGAATAATAAAAATATGCAGTAATGCAGAAAACACAACAAAAGCAATTAACAAACTGATAAAAACACTCACAAAAAACAATATACCCTACAATTACAGCAAAGACCACATAAAAGCGGCCACACTTATTAATAACAAAAATCTAATATCTAAATCACAAAGCAATACCAAAACCTAAATTAAGGTCCGGATCTCTTACGCTCAGAGGAGGCTCGTCCTCTGACCGCACTATAATCCGGTTTCCTATATTAACTAACCCACCCTTCAAAATCAGAATAAAAAATAAAAATAAAAAATTAATCTATGGGTAACCATTCGCAAGGTAAAATTCACTTTACAGGAGGCTGTAAATATGTAAATAGCTATCCCCGAGGACAAAATGGGCTGTTATGCCTTAGAAAAGCTATACCGGCCCAGTCCAAAGGGATAGCAAACCAACTTATGTAAATAACAATAAATAACGCTTGTAAATATAATACAAACATATCACATTTTATTCAAATTAATGTTCACCACGGAGTTTAAAAACGGAAACAAAAAAAAAAAAAAAAAACCCTACCCAGGCCGCACCCCGGCTGACGTAGGAACCAACCCACTTATCGGATGACTTGCTAAAATATCACCTTGCAACAATAGACGCGAATGCGCAATAAAAACCAAACCAAGGATGAAACAAACAGTGAACAAGAGCTAACCCCTCTTTTACTGAAGGACCACCACCACCACCGGACAGATAAGTATAGCTCCACTCGCTTATTCCGATAATTACCCGTTGGGCTTTGTTTCTCCTATACCAGTTTGCTGAATTCCTAAATTAAGTATTAAAAATATTCAAAAATTTAAAAATAAACTGAAAGACAAATTAGCATAAAAATATCATTATTTAATAAATTAAATAATCTAAAGGAGTTAAAAAATCTCACTAAAAAGGCAAAACTGATAAGGAGTTAACAGAAACGGGTAATTATGAGACATTCCTTTAAAACTGGCTATCGATCCGCTCAAAGCCCCTGAAGAAGTAGCGGATAGATGACCAGATAAGGGAATGGTGTTTAGTATTGTTTAGTATTGATTAATAACATTAATTAAAATTAAATAATTAGTATTAGAACTAACTTTTTATTATTGTTTATTATATAATTTGAACGCCACCACAGACCCCTAGGAATATGTTAGACTTGAAATGCTAACAAAATCTCCTGTTCAGGATACACCCTAATACCCAATGGAAAATAGACACTAAAGTTTAATTCATCTAAGCAATCAAACTAATATATATATATATATATATATATATATACACACACACACACACACAGGGTGTCTCAAAAATACATGGCATAACTTCAGGAATGAGTTTCTCATATATAGACAATAAAAATACTTTATATCAACATAGTTCTGGAAATGCTTGGTGTCCGAGTTTTGAAGGTCTGTCTATGACACTTAACCATTCACATCACCTTATAGTAATTGTTCAAAATTTCCACCTTCTGCCTGAATACAGGCCTCACATTGACGTCTCATGGACTCACGAAGACGATGCCAAATTGGTGACAAGGCCTGTACCCGTTACAGATGCTAAGGATACAATTGGTATTCTCACAACACTCTCCGAATAGTCGAACGTTGAACAGCCAGTTGCATTGCTATTCTGCGTGTGCTGATTCCAGGAGTGGCATGCACAACATCCAAAATCTCCTGCTCTACTTCAGGAGTCGTAGATCTTAGTCACCCTCTATCAGAAGCACAAGGTGTAAAGGTCCCACGTTCACAAAAGCAGCAATGGATACCATCAAACATTTTCCTGTCTGGATAACTTCGTTCTGGGAACCTTTCATGGTACAAATGACGAGCCTCCAGAGCATTGCCGTCCGCCAAACCATACATAAAGTGCATATCCTATTGCTCCTGATTTAAGTACATCGTCAGAATGGAAAACTACCAGATTCTGTCAGTAATTTGTGATGAAGGAAATCACCTATGGGAGATAAGACATTCCGGTTAATAACTCGGGAACCAAGCATTTCTGGAACTATGTTATATAAAATATTTTTATTGTCTACATATGAGGAACTCATTCCTGAAGTTGTGTCGTGTATTTTTGAGACACCCTGTATTATATATATATTTTTTATTTTTTTTATTTTATTTATTTTTTTTTTATGAACAAAATGCTGCAGGTACCACTTAATCCATATTCTTATGGCAATGTTGATTAAAGAAATTATGAGCAAATAATATCCTTCATTGCTGTTAACTGCTTGAAATTTGCTTTAAGCCCTTGGGCAACCAGGGCCTTAAAGCAAACCAGTCTGTTATTCGAGCATTAGGCATATTTCACAGCTTAATCCTCTGCACATGTGGCAGTCCAAGATGAATTACATTGGATAGTAGTGTTTCCGAAGCCGTCATAGAGAACAGTTGTGTTTCTAAGAGCAGTCTTGTAATTTTGATATTGTAAGTGATTTAGCTCTTTAGAAGTGGTTGAAGGACTAAAAAATTGATATTGCTTCTAGGCTAGCTACCAAAATTAAGACACTGAAGGAATATGGGGAAAAAATCATAAAATAAAATAAAACCCTAAACTGAAATCACTGAACTTGTTGAAGTACAAGTTTGCAGTTGAAGAGCAGGCAAATGTGGAAAGAAATGCATATCAGCTCAAATATCAGATAATTGACTTAACTTTATCTGCACTGCATACAGATTTATTTGTTCTGGAAAGCCTTGCTTAGCAATTAAAAAAAAATAAATAAATAACTAGTAGAACTGTATTCGTAGGAAATAGCTCTGAAATATCGTCCCATAAATAAGCCAATACATATGAGTGCTGTTAAATAACAGCAGCACCGCACATGTTACATTGGTAGAACAGCACTAACATTTGTCTGAGGAAGAGTAGCATTTATCAGAATTTAATATAAAGGCACAAAACTTAATGCAAGTGGCAGCATCTGTTGTGGAATCTTTTTTTTTTTTTTTTTGCAGTTAATTTTTTTTAATTTGCAACACAGTTAAATTTACCACCAGCGCTTTGGTCTCGAGGTGCTTTCCAATATAATTGAAATATAATGAAATAGGCTTGTAAAAAAAACTAAACTACCTAGAAATAATCTAAACTGTAAACATTAAATACAAGGTGCATATGAACAGTTCTTGGCTTAAGTATAAAGTTTGTTTGAGAAGTCTGGTAACAAGTTACTTTTCAACATAGTCCCTTTGGAGTCAATACATTTTCACCGCTGATGCAGCAATGCATTGTTTCCAGTTGCAAAGAAAGTTTTCCCTCTTGGGCCTTTAAAATTCATATATTTCAACAGTAATGTCACTGTTGGTGGGAAAATAGATACCAGCCAGGTATTTTTTTCAAATTGGAAAATAGTCCGATTGTGCTAGAACTGGTGAATATGGAGATAAGGTGATCCAAGATTTCAAAGCCACATTCATGCAGTGCAACCAAGGCAGTGATAGACTTGAGAGTAAGCATTTTGTCCTGGTGTAACAAAATTCTTTTGCTGAATTCCCTTGTTTTCTTGCAAATTCCACATGGTCTACATCATAGGTGTCCAACTCAAATAGGAATAGGAGCCACTAAACCTGATATGAGTATCAGTGCAGGCCGCATATTGACTTGACTTGAAAACACATTGGTTTTCAATATTTATATGTATTTATATTTATTTTATTAACACATACATCCATACAAATCAGATAGGAACTATAGATAAAATTAAACATAACATCATCATCATCAGCCATTTTGGATCCATTGCAGGATGATGGCCTCTCCAGCAATTTTCCAGTTCCTTCTGTTTTGAGCACTGGCCATCCATTTACTATCCCCAAACTCATGAATTTCATCTATCCATCTCTGCCTTTGTCTTCCAGGTTTTCTTCTAACTCCTCTTGGGTACCATTCTGTTATTTTCTTAGTCCATCTGTCATCATGTCTTCGAGCTATGCTTCCTGCCAAGACCATTTTAGTTCTTTAGTTTTGATAAGAATGTCCTTAATTTGAGTTTGCTGCCTAATCCACGTGTTTCTCTTCTTATCTAACAGTCTAATTCCCAATATAATTCGTTCCATTCTTCGCTGTGTAGTTCTCAGCTTCTCTTCCATTCTTTTGGTGAGTGCCCAAGTTTCACTTCCATAAGTCATGGTGTGATGCCTAAGCAGTGGAATAATGCAATCATAGTTTTGCTGCATAAGAAAGGAGATAAATCAGAAATTGGAAATTATAGACCAATTAGCTTGTTATCCCATATCTACAAGTTGTTCACAAGGGTCATTACTAACAGATTAGAAAGAATACTTGATGAGAATCAACCGAAAGAGCAAGCTGGCTTTAGGACAGGATTCTCAACTATGGATCACCTTCACGTAATATCACAGCTAATGGAGAAAGCAAATGAATATAAAACACCATTATGCCTGGCATTTGTGGATTATGAAAAGGCATTTGACTCCATACAGCATAAGGCAATGTTTCGGGCACTGGAAAGACAAGGCATAGATACTCCATATATTATGATTTTGAAGAAAATATATGAGAGTGCTACATCCTTTATTAGACTAGACAAAGACAGTAGCAAATTTAAAATCGAGAAAGGAGTTCGACAAGGAGACACAATATCTCCGAAGCTGTTTACGGCTGCCCTTGAGGAAGCTTTCAGAAGATTAGACTGGTCGCAGAAAGGAGTCAATGTGAACGGAGAGTACCTAAACCATTTACGATTTGCAGATGACATTGTGGTCATAAGCCATGATCCCAAAGAATTAGAGGAAAATCTTAATCAGTTATGCACAGTTAGTAAGGATTTTGGACTAAAGATGAATATGGCTAAAACAAAAGTAATGATGAACAAGTATGCCACGGAAAGGGAAATAATGATTGAAGGAGCAGTAATTGAAAAGGTGGAGTCATATACTTATCTGGGACAAGTTATTAGCTGTAATAATGATAAATGGCTGGAAGTCAAGAGAAGAATAAATTTTGGATGGTTAGCATTCAGGAAATATAGTCACATACTGAAGAGCAATATCCCAGTTTGTCTGAAACGTAAAATAATGAACCAATGTATACTCCCCACCATGACTTATGGAAGTGAAACTTGGGCACTCACCAAAAGAATAGAAGAGAAGCTGAGAACTACACAGCGAAGAATGGAACGAATTATACTGGGAATCAGACTGTTAGATAAGAAGAGAAACACATGGATTAGGCAGCAAACTCAAGTAAAGGACATTCTTATCAAAACTAAAGAACTAAAATGGTCTTGGGCAGGACACATAGCTCGAAGACATGATGACAGATGGACTAAGAAAATAACAGAATGGTACCCAAGAGGAGCTAGAAGAAAACCTGGAAGACAAAGGCGGAGATGGATAGATGAAATTCATGAGTTTTTGAGTAGTAAACGGATGGCCAGTGCTCAAAACAGAAGGAACTGGAAAGTTGCTGGAGAGGCCTTCATCCTGCAGTGGATTGAAAATGGCTGATGATGATGATGAAGTCATGGTGGGGAGTATACATTGGTTCATTATTTTACGTTTCAAACAAAGTGGGATATTGCTCTTCAGTGTGTGACTATATTTCCTGAATGCTATCCATCCAAAATTTATTCTTCTCTTGACTTCCAGCCATTTATCATTATTACAGCTAATAACTTGTCCCAGATATACTTGTCCAAGTATATGATTCCACCTTTTCAATTACTGCTCCTTCAATCATTATTTCCCTTTCTGTGGCACACTTGTTCATCATTACTTTTGTTTTAGCCATATCCATCTTTAGTCCAAAATCCTTACTAACTGTGCATAACTGATTAAGATTTTCCTCTAATTCATTGGGATCGGGGCCTATGACCACAATGTCATCTGCAAATCGTAAATGGTTTAGGTACTCTCCTAATTCACATTGACTCCTTTCTGCGACCAGTCTAATCGTCTGAAAGTTTCCTCAAGGGCAGCAGTAAACAGCTTCGGAGATATTGTCTCCTTGTCGAACTCGATCAAGTATGCCCTAATGGACTATCACCTGGTGGCAGAGTAGCCTGTTTGACTTATAACACATTACTTTCTCGATTTTAAATTTCCTATTCTCTTTGTCTTGTCTAATAAAGGAGGTAGCACTCTCATATATTTTCTTCAAAATCATAATATGTGGGGTATCTGTGCCTTGTCTTTCCAGTCCCCGAAACATTGCCTTATGCTGTATGGAGTCAAATGCCTTTTCATAATCCACAAATGCCAGGCATAATGGTGTTTTATATTCATTTGCTTTCTCCATTAGCTGTGATATTACGTGAAGGTGATCCATAATTGAGAATCCTGTCCTAAAGCCAGCTTGCTCTTTTGGTTGGTTCTCATCAAGTATTCTTTCTAATCTGTTAGTAATGATCCTTGTGAACAACTTGTAGATGTGGGATAACAAGCTAATTGGTCTATAATTTCCAATTTCTGATTTATCTCCTTTCTTATGCAGCAAAACTATGATTGCATTATTCCACTGCTTAGACGTCACACCTTTTCTAATGCACTTTGTGAAGAGCCTTGCCAGTTTTTGTGTTATGTCTCTTCCTCCCAATTTTAACAACTCTACAGTAACTTCATCTTCCCCCGGGTCTTTCTGATTCTTCATTTTCTTCAATGCATGTTCTACCTCATCAGGAAGAATATCGGGTATGTCGTATTTGTTGCTAATTTGCAATCCATCTTCCCCACTGCTGGCATCATTCCTCTGCACCTTGTATAATTCTCTATAGCAGTCTTCTGCTATTTGAATTATGCCTTCTCTGCTGTTTATAAGTACACCATCGCTATTCTTCAGTTTCAGTATCATTTGTCTTTCTGTATTACTGCTCATGGCTGCTGATTTAAATCCTTTGTTTTCCCTTAATGCTTGTTCTACTTTTCTTGTGTTAAATCTTCTTATGTCTTCTTAAATCTTTTAGACTTCCTCTCTGAGTCTCTTTCTAATGGCTTTGCATAAATCACTATACTCAATTTTTTCCTTGTCAGTGTTTATCTTGCTCTTCATTTTTTGCCTCGGGTTCATCATAACAAGTGTTTCTTGACTAATTTTTTCTTCTTTGGATTTCTTTTTCCCTATAGGTTTCTTTGGCTTTATCACTTTCAGAAAGTTATAATATTCCTTGTCGATATCTTGTTCCTGAGCAGTCTGCAGAAGCTCAAACTTGTTCTTAAGTTCCAGTACATACGGATTTTTCTCCTCTTCTGTTTTCTCAAAGACCCTTGTATTATTTACTCAAGTCAGTTTTTTTTTTCCTTTCCTTTCCTACAGCTATATCAAATGTACATCTTACCATTCTATGATCACTTCCAACATTTACCTTATTCAGGACGGTAACATCATTCACAATATATCTTCTGTTAGTGAGGATGAAGTCGATTTCATTAGTTGTTAATCCATTTGGACTCTTCCATGTCCACTTTCTGTTCACCCTTTTCTTGAAAGAAGTGTGTCATTACTGACAATTACTCAAGGATTGTATTACTGACAATCCTTGAGATTCTGCAAATTCCACAAGTCTTTTGACTCTTTCATTTCTTTCACCAATTCCAAAATTTCCTATAGTTCCCCTTTCTGTGCTGTTTTGTCTTTTCCAACCTTAGCATTGAAGTCCCCCATAATAATAATGTAGTGGGTTTTCAGCTCATCTAGAAGACTCAATTTCGGTGTACATTTCTTCAACCTCTTCATCATCATGGCTCGTTGTTGGTGCATAAATCATTATAACCTTTAGCTTGGAACTCTTAGAAATCATGAGTCTTGACACCCTTGGTGATGTACTTTTGAATTCCAAATTGTTGTTTTTTAAATCTTTATGGACCAGAAACTCAACTCCCACCTTCATTCCTTTCACCGTTTCCATTGGTGTACAGCAGATTTCCACTTGATAAACTTATAAGTGATTCATTTCTTCTTCTTGTTTCAGCCAAACCGATGATATTCCAATTCACATTTTCTAATTCCTTTTCCAGCTCTAATATCCTGTCTTCAAAATTAAACATAATTTTATTTTAATATTGAATAGATTCAAAATTAATTTAATATTGTTTGCTAGAAACTTGGCATCTTTTGTGAGAAACTGTTTTATCAATATTGGATATTAGCTTTTGTGATAATGCAGTTTTCAGTATGGATGATAAGTGCTCACTTGTTAATCTCGCCCTATATGGTTTTAATTGTCTTCAGTAGTGAAAATAACTGCTTGCAAAGGTATGTACTACCAAACATAACTAAGATTCATGCAGCAAGCATGTGCATTTAAACAAAATGTCTTGGCAAGTAAGAATAAAAGTGAGGAACACCAGCTTCACTACTCTTCTCTTTTAGCACTGTGTTACACTGAATTTCAACAAGTTCCATTGAATGTTACGTTTTGATTTCTGAACATCAAAAGAAAATTGAGTGCTAAATAGTAAGAAATTGTCTTCACACACCTTGAATCCCTCAAATAGTAATTCATGAATATTTGAGGCATACTTGCTGAAATTACAAGAACTAAATGAATCTTGATAATTTTTACATGTAGTGAAATGAGTCAAATCACATTTTTTCAGTTGCTGTTCCCAAAGTCCGAGTTTTACCTTAAAAGTTTTAACACTACATAAACGTTACAACCCAATTTCTACCCTGAAGTTTTAAGTTCAAATATGCCCCGTAATATCTACAATGAAAGCCAAATCCTGAAACCAATTCTTATCATTAAGTTGTTCTGGTGATTCTCCTTTCATTTCTAAAAACATTTTGATTTCTTGGCATAGTAACCAAAATCACTTCAAAATCTTATGACAGGAAAGCCAGCAAACTTCTGTAAACCTTCCTACTCACTTTCAATTTCTAAGAGTAATGAAAAAAACTGCTGTTGATTCAAACCCCTGGAAACTATAAAATTCACTGTTTTCTTAACAAAATTCACTTTTCTTAACAAAATTCACACATGTTCCAGTCCGGCTACTTTTGAGCACAGCACTTCCTGATATATAATGCAGTGAACATGATGAAACTTACTATCAGGAACAATTTCATTCTGCTTAGCTAATAATTTAGCTATAAATCCATTTGTCTTCCCTGTCATTGCTGCAGCACCATCTGTACACACACTAATTTTGATAATAGAAGGTTATACTTTTCTAAAATTCCATATACTTACTTAAAAATATCTTCACTTGTTATAGTGTTATTAAGAGAAATAATATCAAACACTTCTTCAGTTACAATAAGATTTTCATCACATTTGCAAATAAATGCGTCTACTTGAGCCAGTCCACTATATCAGTACTTTCATCGACCGCAATCGAAAAAGTCAGACAATTTTCCATTTTTTCTTTTAAGTTTTCCACTGATGTCAGCTGCAGTTTCGTCAGTTATTTCCACAACAGTGTTACGTGATAACAAAATGTTCTGAAAAGTTAAAATTTTTCAGGGCAAAGAATTTCACCATACGCTGCTTTACAAATTCACCTTCACTAAAACACTTTGAATGTTTAGCTACGAGTTCTGAAATAACATAACTAGCTTTGACCACACTCTCACTGTTTTCATAGATTTTTGTAAATACTTTTTGTTGTTTTTGAAGTGTAGATTTCAAATTTCTTAATTTATCTTCTCTTATTTTACCCAAGTATTGATCATACTCAGAACAGTGTATTTCATAATGGTGTTTTAAATTATATTCCTTGGGGACACTAATATTGTGTCTACAAATTAAACAAAATCTTGTTTACTTCAGAAAAGAAATAATCTTGCTCCCATCTTGTATGAAAAATTGTGTTCTTCTAGTATGAATCTTTTCTTACTGCTCTTAGAATGTGACATGATTGATAGCCTTCCTATAAGATAAAAATAAATGATATTGTTGCCTGCATACTGTTTAACATAGAATGAATTTCAACTGAAGAAAAATTGCATGAAGCCCTCCCCCACTACTTCGCTTGTCTGCCACTAGTCTACTGATAGGAAATGTGCTTCCACCTGGTGCGTGAGAGACAGAACATGCTGTAAGAGGAACAAACAGCATTCAGAGAGGGGGAAGTGCTGTGACACCTACTTAAAGGGCATGTGTAAACCAAGATCAAAAGAGAATTTTTTGATTTTTAGTTTTAAAATGAAATATTATCCATGTTTTATTGTATTTTTATTATTTTGTTGAATATTTTCCGATTAAATTTTAATCTAATTTGGGCCGTACTCGGAAATGTTGTGGGCCTCATGTTTGACACCTCTGATCTACATTATACGCACTTGTGACTGTCTGGCCTTTCTGAAGGTGGTAACCCACTGGTCCTTGAGGCTGTCACAGACATTCTCTCAGTATGTCAAGCTTGGGTACGCGACAGCTCTGCAACTGTAAACTTGGTGATTAAACTCAGTGAAAAAAATTATTTTGAAAATAAAATTATATACATGTTTTCATTTAGGATTTTTATAAATTTATTAATGGAAATTTGTTAAGTCAAATTAAGTCATATATTTGTTAAGTTATATATTAGCATTAGCATTAGTAGAGGCATTTGATGCAAGAAAGCAAGCTTATGCAGCATCAGCCAAAAAAAAAAAAAAAAAAACCACTTCCACTTCACCCCTCTCTGTTCGTTCAAAATACCTGTCCAGCTGAGCCCTAAACTTATTTAGGCTATCAACTTCCACAACAAGGGATGGACGTCTGTTCCACCAACCAACCACTCGCTGGCTAAAGGCAAATTTCCGCACATCTATCCTACATCTGTCCCTCCTCAATTTGAATTTATGCCCTCTCAGGTGATTATTCTGAGCGAGAGGGAGAATCCCATCAGCATTGAGCATGCTCAAACCATTCAATGCTTTATACACCTCTATCAGATCACCTCGCTGGTGCCTAGTCTCCAGACACTGTAATTTGCAAAACTTAAGCCTTTCTTTGTAAGAGCACCCCTTTGTTCCATTCACTAATCTTGTTGCCCTTCTCTGTACTCGTTCCAGCAGCTCTACATCCTTCTTGAAATGAGGCCTCCAGACCTGTATACAGTACTCTAGGTGTGGCCTGACCATTGCCTTATACAAGGGAATAATCACCTTCTTATCCCTGCTAGAAAAATTCCTATATATCATTGACAATACACCATGAGCTACTCTTGCAGCCCGTCTGCACTGCTCAGAGAACTTCATATCTGCCTGCACAACCACCCCCAGGTCCCTTTCATTCTCTACCACTGTCAGTGTAGTACCACAGAGTTGATACGTTGCTCTGGGGTTGCTGTTTCCCATGTGTAGTACTTTACATTTGTCAATGTTAAACTTCATTTGCCACCTCTCAGCCCATCTGCTCAACCTTTCCAGATCCTGTTGCAGCAGCATAGTGTCCTTGACAACCATGCCTACCTTTGTATCGTCTGCAAACTTGGACATTAAGCTTGATATACCATCATCAATATCATTTATGAATACAGAAAACAATAATGGACCCAACACTGAGTCCCTGAGGGACTCCACGAATAACATTAGTCCACGATGAGCAGTGTCCATTGATTACCACTCTCTGTCTTCTCCCCCTCAGCCACCCCTTTATCCATAGCAGCAATTTGCTTCCAATGTCACACTGCTCCAATTTGTGCAGCAGTCTTCCATGTGCAACAGTATCAAAAGCCTTTCTAAGATCCAAGTATATAATATCAAAGTTATTCCCTGCATCCAGTTCCTTTGTGACTACATCATAGTATCCAATCAAATTGGTCAGGCAAGACTTCCCCTTAACAAAACCATGCTGTGTCCAAGCTATAACTGAAGTCTTGTCTAAATGATCCTGCAGTGCTTCTTTGACTAGTGCCTCCATTAATTTTCCTGGAACAGAAGTTAAACTCACAGGTCTATAATTGCTTGTGTCAGCCTTTGATCCTCCTTTGTGAATTGGGGTCACATTTGCACATCTCCAGTCTGCAGGTACCTCCCCTGAGTCCAAGGAAGCTCTCATAATTATGGCTAAGGGTTTGCTTACTTCCTCTGCTGCTGCTTCCTTTAATATAACTGGATAGATCCCATCCACCCCAGGTGCCTTTCTTGTGTTTATCTTCAACAGTTTCTCCTTCACTTTACTCTCAGTTATTACAAGATTCTCTAGCTTACTGCTAGAGTTGAATACACCCCTGGCTTTCCCCTCGCTAAATAACTCCTTATGTGTGAATGTCGATGCAAAATATTCATTTAGTTTGTTAGCTACCTGAGCAGGATCATCAACAGTTGACCCATCGATATCAAGTGGACCAATCTGATTCATCCCCTTCCTTCTAGAGTTTACATAAGTAAAGAACTCTTTGCTGTTTTTCTTTGCATCCCTTGCCAAAGATTTCTCGTAATCTGCCTTCGCCTGCCTAAAATCCTTTGTAACTTGGTTACAGATCAACTTGTATCTATCATAGTCTTCTGTGTCATGTGTTAATTTTTATGTGTCCCATGCATGTTTCTTCTCTGCCATATGCCTCATCAGTTCATCTGACATCCATTTAGGCCTAAACCTTGAAGAGTATTTCTTATTTGGTATGTAAAGCCTAGTAGCTTCCAAGATAAGTTCTTTGAATGCTTCCCATTTTGAATTTGCTGTTGGTAACATCATCAGTTGGTCCCACTGTATAGAATTTAAATACTGTCTCAGTCCATTGTAGTCGCCTTTACGAAAGCAATAACCCTTCCCTTTACCCCTAATGGTAGTTACCTCTTTGAGTAAATCCCACTTCAGCACACTGTGATCACTGCCACCTAGTGGTTCATTTATCTGCAGATTCTTAATGCATGAAGAGTCACTGCTGATAATCAAATCAAGAGTATTCCTCCCTCTAGTTGCCTCCCGAACATGCTGATGTAGAAAACAATCATCCAATAAATCCACAAAAGCCTTGCTAGTGTGTGAGTGACCAGCCCCCCAACTCCAGTCAATATCTGGGAAATTAAAATCTCCCATTATAAGACTCCCTGATTTACTGGCCCACTCTATTTCCCTGTACAGTTTCTTATTATACTCATCAGAGTCATTAGGCCTATAGCACACTCCTACTCTCAATTTTGATCTCCCAGTGCTTATGTCACACCAAGCTGACTTGACACTGCACTGTCCAGCGATGTCCACTGGCTTCACTTCCTTGGTTTTTATGTATTTCTTAACTAATAGCATAACCCCTCCTCCCTTCCTATCCAGTCTATCCTTTCTGTAGACGTTGTACTCCCCAAATTCCAGTTCTGCATTCCTTATATCTGTGTGACACCAAGTCTCTGATATCCCAACAATATCTGCCTTTGATGTTTTGAGCAATACCTCAAATTCATCAAATTTATTTACTAAACTCCTAGCATTGGTGTACACGCAAGTATACATGCACCTATTTCTATTCTTAGCTACCCTAACACAACCCTTGTACCGCAATGACTCCCAGCAGTCTCTGAAATATCCTGCATCTTGTTTTTCAGGCTTCTGCTCATTCCAATAGAAGCAGTGCAAGAATCTCTTTCACCTCTGCCAGTGGCTACTGTCAATCTATTGGTCTTTGTCTCCCCCCAAGCTAGCAGTTTTTCGACCCACCTAACACTGCCTCGATAGCATCAGCAAATATTCTTGCACCCTTTCTATTTAAGTGTATCCCGTCCCTGTAGAAGCAATCTCTCCTGTTAACAAGTACAGTCCAGGCTGAAAAAAAATTCTACCCCTTGAGCCTTGCACAATCTTTCCAGGGCCGAACTGATCGACAAGGCTCTCATCATATACTCCCTCCTATCGTGTCTGGGCAGAATTGCAGACACTTTCAAATTCAACCCTAATTCTCGGCTTTTGTTCAACAGTGACCTGTACTTGTTAAGTAATTCTGCCGGTCTCCTACTCTTGATTAGTGCAATATATTATTTATTAAGAATGCACATGTTAATTAGAAGAGAATTTATTATGTAGTTAAGTATACATCTTTGAATTTTTTTAATAATCCTGGAAAATAAATTATGAAACTACAAATCCTTTACTTTTTTAATCCATATTGTAGTTGTAAGATATATCACGAAGATATTCGATAATATTTTGCCGATTATAGTTATTGACCTTATTTAAAATTGTGCAGTCAGCTTCTTCATAGCATGTTCTTTTCCGTGGATGTTCTTGACCAGCAATAATTCTTTCAAAATCTATAGCGTGAAGATTTTTCAATTTTCCTTAACTTATCTATAAAAATTCACAAAGTAGGGTGAGCAATACTACTATCAAGGGCTAATTGTAGTTTACAATGGCAAGCTTCAGAAAAATTATTCTATCACTTTCACTTAATGTTCATTGGTATATGAACCAAATATTAAAGGGAAATGTTGGTGCAGCTCTGGTACCATTGTTTTTGAGACATCCTATATACTTATTGGGTAAACCATTCTAAAATTGGTTCAAACTCTTCTGGTAAATAATTTTCTAGACTGGCATGAATAATGTCTTCTTAGGGAACAAATGCAATAGATGTGATCATTTTTGAATGTAATGGAAAGTCGACATCTGTATTGTATCTTCCTAGAAGATGGCATGATTCCAAGTGTTTCCAAAGGCTGCCGTCGCCTAGTGGTCAGCTGTGCCGGTGCATAAGTACATGTGCCTTGAGTGACCGGGGTTCAAGCCCCGTGACTACTGAATATGGTTCTGTTCGTTGTATTCTGTCTATCTTGTGAACTCCTCTGACCGTTTGGTCATCCCGGGAGTATAAACAGAAAATTTATTTTTTTATTTTAAATAAGCAACCGTTAATGTTTAAAATTTCACGTGGTATAAGAGTGGTATTAATAAAATAATAACCTTAATGGAAAACAACATCCTTCCCTAACTATAGAGAATAGAATTTTTTACTCAGAAGGTGTCTATAGTCGGGAATTTCTCTCTTTCATTCATTCATTTTTTTTTTTTTTTTTTTTCCAGATAAAAATTTAATGAAACAGTGGGATTTAATATAATCTCACCAAGGAATTTATGTATTAATAGTAATCATAATCACAAGAAAATATTGATTATTCATGAAATAAATTTAACAGAAATGTTTTTATTACAATCTTTGTTGCTGAATTTACTATTGCAGAGTTGCATCGCCGAGTTGACCTTGTCCGTTCAGGCTCAGCTTGCTACCTGAGAGTCTAAAACTGATGGAACTGATATTCAGGTTACCCTTAAGTCAAGTGGACCGACTTTTGGGAAGTCTGGTTGTTCTGTGACACCCAAATCCTCTTCTTGCACCTTCACAGTGGTGAGATTGTTAGTAACCCTGGGTAAAACTCCCATGTGTAAGTCTTGAAATGGGGCATCTAGTATACTGGAGGTGACCGCCCAGGTACAAACCAACACAAGCAGGGGTTGAGGTGTGTCACCCACACCACATGCAGAATTGCTGCCCCTCTGTGTTACCAAGCAATGTTAGGTGGTACAGGACTCATCATCCTGTGTAATACTACCACTTTGCTTATTGAAAGCTTGAAGTGATAGAACCCATGTTAAGCCTACAGAGCATAGCTCTAGCAATTCCCTCCCCATCTCTTCCATCATGCAGTCTGATTGATGTTGTTTGAGGTTATGATGGACAGAGTCAATGGCGAGAGTCAAAATTTACATTTCAAGGGTACAGCTCTAAAATGGTGTTCACAGCCCGGCTGCTTGATAGTCAACAAGACCGAACCTGTTAGTAACTCTCTAGCAGACTTTCAGATTAGCTAGTGCAGGGGTGCTCAAACCATATCCCATGGACCACCTGTGGCCTATGAACACAACAAAGTTTCCAAAAAAATATTTAAAAAAAAAAAAAAAAAATATATATATATATAATAGTGCAGAATGGAGTGTAGCAACTCCTGCGCTACCTATCGGTTAAGCAGGAAACGAGCATGCACAGGTGGTGGTGCTGCTACATTTTTACATACTTTCTAGTTCTAGTGTTTACCAGAAAAGTATTCTTAAGTCTCTGTCTCTTTCTAGAAACTGTCAAGGTATATATATATATATATATATACTTGTGCTCGCAACAATCAGTTTTTAAGAAAGTATCAGATAATGCCGAGAGTGATGTGAAAGTTAGTTATATCATTGCTCAAAAAATTTCCAAAAGGTCGAAACCATTCTCTGATGGAGAATTTGTGAAAGAGAGTGCCTTGTAGCAGCAGCTGAAGTTGTGTGCCCAAACAAAGCTGATGCCTTCAAAAAGATAAGCTTGTCTCGAATGACAGTTACTAGGAGAGTAGAAGAACTGGCATTGAATGTTGAGGAGACATTGAAAACAAAGTTGCTAGCATGCAAATTTTACTCATTGGATGAAAGCACAGATTTAACTGATACAGCTCAGTTGGCTGTTTTTATTTGTGGGATCAGCAACAAACTTAGTCTTTGAAGAACTGTTGTTGCTTTATGTCCCTTGAAAGGAACCACAAAGGGAACAGACATTCTGGAAGCTATGAAAACGACTCTTGCAAGATATCACCTCAGTTGGAAAAACCTCACAGTGTTGGCAATGGATGGAGGCCCAGCCATTGTTGGAACAAAAGTGGGATTGGTTGCACTTTAAAAAAAAAAAAAAAAAAAAAACAAGAAATAGATACTAGCAGATTTACCAGCTACCAATATATCATTCACCAGGAAAATTTGTGAGCCAAATCTCTGGGTTTTGAAAATGTCATGAAAGTTATCACAGACATCTGTGAATTTCATCCGAGCGAAGGGTTTGAATCATCGACAGTTACAAAATTTTCTACAGATGGAATGGGATGCTTATCATGGCAATGTTGTCTACTTCTCCAATGCTTGATGGTTAAGTCGTTCAAAAGTGCTCACGAGGATTTCTGAGTTGAAAGATCGCCATCCAAGAGTTCATGACAGCAAAAGGCAAGCCAGTATCAGAGTTAAATGATCCAAAGTGGTTGGCTGACTTTACCTTCCTTACAGACATTTCTTCTCATTTGAATGAGTTAAATTTGAAGCTCCAGTCAAAAGATCAACTGGTGCATGTCCTGTTTAATCATATCAAAGCTTTTCAGATGAAATTAGAACTCTTTTAAGTGCCAACTGCAAGATGAGAATTTAACTCATTTCCAAGGAATGTTGCAATTGCATTCTGCAAAATATGTTCCTCAATATGTGGTTGCAATATCTCAGCTCCAGACAGAGCTCCAAGAGAGAGAGAGAGATTCCAAGATTTCTATGCTCGAGAATGGACCCTGAACGTAGTAACTAACCCCTTCTCTGTGAATGTGATGGAGACTCCAGGGGACCTTCAATGTGACTCAGAATTTTACCAAAAATATGTAGAAAAGAGAAAATTTGTCCGTTTAAGAATGTATGTGGAAAGAATCTTCTCCCTTTTCAGAAGCACGTACTTATGTGAAAAGATCTTTTCTAGAATGAAGCACTCTAAGTCAAAATTGAGGAAAAAATTACTGATTATCATCTGGAGCTCTGCCTCCGATTAGCTACCACAGAAATAGTTCCTGACATTGAATTATTAGTAAAAAAATAGTCATTTTCTCATTAACTTAATCTTTCATTGCTGTTGTATTGTATTGTAATAAAATTTGCTTATAAATGCAGTTGGTTTCATTTTTTTTAAGTTTAAAATTTAAACGATCCCTGGGTTTAAAAACAAAGTTATCACATGGAGTCGAATTCAGAAACAACTCTCAAGGGCAATATTTTCAAGTCAAAAAATTAAAAGAATGACATTATAGTAAAGTGCATGGAACAACACTGCAATTGGTTTTAAGTGTTTTTACTCAACAAATTTTCCCTTAGGTGTTGCCTCTGAATTCAAGCCTAAAAGCAGTATATAAGATTTGTCTATTGAAAGATTCAGTTAATGAGAAAACTGACTCTATTTTTTTACTAATAATTCAATGTCAGGAACTATTTCTGTGGTAGCTAATCAGAGGCAGTGCTCCAGATGACAATCATTAATTTTTTCCTCAATTTTGACTTTCGACATGTACCAAATTTTCAAATTTGCTCACAACTTCCAAAAGGTTGAGCACCCTTGAGCTAGCATATAATCCCTGCCTCTACTCTGTCAAATAGTGACTGGAGGGAATCCAAGTAGTATGTATATATGGAGGAGGGGGTTGTCGAGGTCACTTTATATCAGGGAGCTGGGTATGTTCTTGCCACGTGTATGCCATATCCAAAAAAAATAATTACTTCATTCAACATGTCCTCCTCCTACCTTTACTTACTACTATTGAATATATCATGAATATTCAAGAGTCAAACCAATAGAACAAACTTATCTGCAAAAAGATCTAAAGCTCCCAAACACTTCCTCCTTCATTCTACAAGTATATGTGGTCTTTGTTCCTATCCCAGTGACATCTATTTCCACTACTTCTGTCTAACCCCACATACTTTTTCAGACAGAATCCTAGTTATTGATTGATTCAACCGTTGCTCATCTCAATTGTCCTAATTATTCTCTGTATGATTGCTTTTGCTTCAAAGGTGGTACTTGTGCATATATCCCTGTCATATCAGGGCTATATTGTGCACATAGCCCTGATATTCCCTGTCAAAGACTTAGTAATTTGGAATCTCCTTTCAAATTTTCTCTAGCTTAAAATCTCTCTTCTCCATTCTGTAAAATTCATCTGTTGCTTCTACCATTTTCCAAACTCCACTAATCACTTAGAACTCTTTGATTTCTTCTTTGAAACTTGACTTTCTCCAGTCCAACTTTTCTAACAGTGAAGTAATTTTAATTGGTGATTTTAATGTTCACAATTCCAGCTATCTTCCATTTCCTAGTCACATGGACCCAGCTGGTCAAGATGCTGAGGCTTTTGCAGTTACTAATGACCATGCACATATTGCTCATTTACCTACCAGAATACCAGACAATCCTAACTACACAGCCAACAATCTTGATCTGTTTATGTTTTCCAGTATGCTTGGAAATTTGCTCATATTCAGAGTGTTTCTAAAAAGGCTGACAAATCCCTTCAACCCAATTATGGTCATATTGCACTTGCTTCTACTAAATCTAAAGTAATGGAGAAATTTATTAACCGCAACTCCAAAACTGTCTAGAAACCTTCCATCCGATCAGTGATCATCAGTATCGATTCACTGGTGATATACTGGCTTATGTTACCCATTATAGACCATTCAATGGACAAGTTTGGCAAAACTGAAGCAGTTGCTTTTGATTGTGTTAGACATGATGATATCCTAAATAAGCTTCCACCTTATGGTTTGCCAACTGTATTTTGTAATTGGGTATCCAGTTCTCTCTCTGTGTCCATTCAGTACAAGTGATGGTAGTTCTCTTCCTGTCTTCTAACTTCTCCACTAATGCAGGTGTATTCCAAGGTAGAGTTCTTTCTCCCACTCTCTTTTTTCTCTTGTATATTAATGACCTTCCATTGAAATCTTATACATAGTTTTGCTGATGACGTCACATTGCATTCCACCTTCCAGCTTGAGAAACCCTGCTCTGCACAAACAGCTTCAACTTCACGAATATTCACTACCTCTTCCCTAAATGCTGGTCTATAGGTAATTCTCCAGTGGGGCAAAGATAACTTAGTTGATTTCAATCCTTTTGAAACTCAGTCCTGTCTTGTATCTTGCAAAAACGTTTTTTCTGCTCCTATGCTAATCTTCAATAACACTCAGATTTCTAAACAAGATCACATATCTCTATTAGGGGTCACCCTGACTTCTAATCTGTCTTGGCATAAGCTCATCACAAATGTTACGGGTTACTTGATAAGTACAGGTCAATATTGAAAAAAAAAAGTCACGAGTTAGGGTTAAATTTGAAAGTGTTTCCACTTCTGCTCAGACATGATAGCAGGGAGTATATGATGAGGGCCTTGTCAATGAGTTCGGCCCTGGAAAGATTGTGCAAGGCTCATAGGATAGAATTTTTTTCAGCAGCATCATCTGTGCTTGTTAACAGGAGAGACTGCTTCTACAGGGATGGGATACACTTAAATAGAAAGGGTGCAAGAATATTTGCTGATGCTATCAAGGCAGTATTAGGTTGGTCAGAAAATTGCTAGCTTAGGGGATACTAATAGATCAACAGTAGCTGCAGGTAGAGGTGAAAGTGACTCTTGAACTGCTTCTATTGGAATGAACAGCAGCCTGGAAAGCAAGGATTTCAAGGCTGCTGAAAGCTGCTGATCCTTGAAATCCCAAGTGGCAGGGATTAAAAGAGCTACTGGGAGTTATCATGGTACAAGTAAACACATAGGCCGTGTTAAAGTTAAGAACAGGTGCATGTATACTTTCATGTACATTAATGCTAGGAGCATAGTAAATAAATTTGAAGTGCTGGGGATTATCCAGTTTTGGGCACCACCACCACCAAGGAACTGCATTTTTTCTCAGTTTACATGCTTTAGTGATGATTTCTGTTATTTTTTGTTACATGATCATGTGGTTCTAGGTTGTTAAAGGCTTCTGCAGTAATTCCTTGTATGAGCTATATATTGCTGCTGTTGTGAAGGCATCTCCCAATCTGCTTTCTTTATATTATAGCTGATTATGTCATAATATTGAGGGGGGAGGAATGTTGAATCTGTCTAAGCTGAAAGTTATAGCTCCATGGTCAGATGTGGTCCATGATTCACAGACACACCAGTTTGTAAACTTATGTGCTGTTGAAGTTGTTGCTATTGGAACATATAAACTTTGTATGATGTAAGGGAAAGTTAGAATGTAGAAAATATAATTAACAATGTTTTTCAGTAAGATACCAAAGAAATATAGTGTAAAAAAACATATATGCAAGATATTTCGTATATTGTAAAATCTAGAAAATCATTTGCCTTATATGCTGTGTGTAGATGTGATTTTTCAATTTCAACTGAAGTGTGCCTGTGTAGAAAGGAATCCAAAAATAAATGTAAAATTTCACAGTAATGGTGATACTTATGAAAATATTTATTTGCATGTTTTTCATAGAACAAAACACTTTCCTCTGAATTGTGCTAATAGTTCAGGTAAGGTTTTTTTTTTGGATATAAATTTCCCAGTAGTGAAATAGTGAAACTGAACAGAGCGGAAAAATAGTAGTAGTTATGCTTCACAATCCTTAATTAATCTTGTGTAATAAAATACCTTGTGTAATAAAAATCAACAAATCAAAAGCAGCTTCTCTCGTTGCCAGCATCGAAAGGTAACTCTGTAAGTTACAACATTGTGCATATTCTTCTGGACAACTTGAAAGCTTGTGGGATTCCTAAAAAAATTACTTTCACCTAGTGTTGATAATGCATCTGTTATGGTAGGTCCTGAAAATTAAAGTGCCATCGGTATTAAAAGATGAGATTGAACATTTAGTGGTAATAGGACATTAATTTGTGTGCAGAACGGGCTGGGAGGGGGCTTCATACATTCCTGTGAAAGTGAATTTAGTTAATACATACTGCTATCTATAAAGAATTGGTAAAAGGAGGGAGAGAGATTTAGTTTCAGTTGAATCTCTCTCTCTCTGCATGCCACTGATAAAGTCTATTTAAATAAGAGGCTAGAAGCAGTAAGAAAAGTTTTTGCTCTTGTGTGTAGTGCACTGGTTATAACCACCATCCTCTCACGTCAGTTGGAAAAGCTCTGGTTCAAATCTTTCCAGTGACATGAGAATTCTCCCCCCTCATTTTCCAGGTTCTCAAACATGTGGTTGAGTTAGGCAATGATGTGCATTGCCAATGATGGCAATGCACATCATTGAGGGCTGTGAAGATTTAGAAGGGGTTTTTCAGCACATCACAAAATTTCTCTGCAGCTGCAGAATTGACACTGGTGACTTCACTGCGTACTTTAATGTTTGTATGGTTACAGTTGATGCTTGTAACCATACAACAAGTGATCAGAAGTACAGCCACTCCTCGACTTACATAAGGGTTATGTACTCTACATAAGTCGGAATTTCCCTAAATGATTATACAGCACTCGCAACTATGCATGCTGAATTTGATTGAAGCAAAAAAGAAATGTTTGACGAACATATAAACTGAATTATTTATTAAATTTTTTTATTTCATGCACAGGAAAAATTTACAAAAATTTCAAAATTATAAAATTACAAAAAGAGAGGGGAGACAGGCATAACTTCAGCAAGTTTTACCTTTCAAGCATCATTGCCAGAATTAACTCTCCAGCTGATAAGCATGCACTGCGGAAGTTGAGGGCCGTGGAGATTTAGAAGGGGTTTTTCCAGCATATCACAAAATTTCTCTGCAGCTGCAGAATTGGCACTGGTGACTTCACTGCATACTTTAATGTTTTGGAAACCAGCACGATGCTTGAACCTATTAAACCACATGTTGCTTGCCATGAACTTGGCTTGGGGTTTGCCGTACTTATCCTTAATATCTTCATAAATACTTCTTGCTTTTTCTTGAATGGCCATTGGACTTAGGGGCACTCGCTTCTGAATCTGATTTTCCATTCATATTAATAGCTTTTCCATCTTCGATATATCAACTGAATGCTGTTTTGCGATCACTGTTGATCTTAAATGTTCTGATCCTTTTACATGTTCTTTTATACGTGCACTGCCCCTTAAAATAGTATTCACTGTTGAAGCAGCGAGACCTAATTCTATGGAATAAATGACAAACTTTTTCCTGCTTCACAATCCTTAATTAATCGTCTTCATTTATAAATCAATTTTGTTTCATTTCCTAGCACTGCCAGCACTTGCACTTTCCATTGGTCCCTTTCCCTTCACTATTGTAATAAATAAATAGAAATGAAGAGAAGATTCTGAAAATGTATATATGTTTTTTTACATGATTGAAAGGGAACTCATTTCACCATAATACCGTAACGTAAAAACCCCCAAAATTCCATTTATCTGTATTATCGCAAAGCAATAAGATTGAGTTTATAATAGATTGTGCTAACAGAAAAGCCCAATAAACTGGAAAGTTTTTATTGTTTTGTGGTAATGACCTCCAGAAATGTGTTTTAGAAAAATATCACAAAGTCATTCAAAATTGATTCTTATAATGGAACGTATGATAACAATGAAAGTGGTAGTTGTAAGGTGGTAGATGACTTTCATCAACCGGTGAAATACCACCACTTTGCTTATTGGAGGCTTGAAGTGGTGAAACCCATGTTTAGTCTCTAGAGCAAAGTTTCCGGCATCCCCCCCCCCCCCATACGTCTCCTTCAACCCATGCACGGTACTAAGTACTATAGGTTTTGATACCTTTCGTGTTTGGGGTTTTCATAAAAAAAAAAAAAATAAGTGTAGTGCAATTTCCATTATAAAAATGACATTTTAGAGAGATAAATGGCTTCCAAGGTCTTGGAACGAATTACCAAAAAAAAAAAACAATGTGTTATATTGGGTTCACATTACAATATTTTTATGATACCTCTATTTATTCCTGTGGGATGCAAAATAGATTTCCACGATTTTTTTAAGTTTGCTCCAGCCGGCAAAAACTTATGGAAAGTCTAATTTACATAGTCAAGTATTACGTAAGCCGAGGAGTGGCTTACGTAATACTAGTGAGCAATACTTGCTTGTACTTACTTGCTCACTAGTAAGTACAAGCAATTACTAGTGAGCACTGACTGGTATCCAGGTCTAGTTTGTTTCCAAAGAAGTTTTGACAGAAGACAGATAAAGCTTGAATTATAACAAAATAATCCAAGTCACACTTGGCATTTTAACAATTCCTTGTAACAGTGCCAAGTGCGAGGGGGTATTCAGCGATGGTGGGGGGATGAGACTGGTCTTCTCTTTTGAATGGTTATCAAGATCATCTTTTGAGATGATCTTGATAACCATTATCAGGTTCATTGTTATAAACTTTGATTCAGCATTTTTAAAAATAGTAAAGTTAGCAAGAGTATTGTTCTTGTAGAACTGATAATCAGTTGATGTCAAACATAATCCAAACATAAATCGACAAGCAGAAAAATCCTATTTGAAGCATTCTTACTACACGCATTTCATGGTTACTAGTAAATAATGATATATTTGTATTTTAATATGAAATTGTATATTGATATTAATTTCAAGTCAAAAGTTTTGTCTTGGAGAAATCTGTTTTTTTCCAGAAAGTTGTCTAACTTCCTCCACTTTTTTCCAAAAATAGATGTTTTCCTGCGTTAACCCTGAAATCTTCTGTTTCCATTATATTTTGACTCTAAATATTCCTGCTTACTTTAGCCAGTCTCCAGCTTTCAAAGTCAAAAGTTGGCAGATGCATCGAAATTATAACTAGTGAGATAACTAAGTTGTATTAGATAGCATTTGATAGCAGGCTAGTGTCACCCCTTCTCAGACTTACAGGAAATATGATGATCATGCAAAGATATTATATCTATAATTAGTGAAAATATGAGCTTCTAAAATTTGGTTTTTTTTCTTCTGTTTTTTTTTTTTTTAATAGATCAATGTGACAATGAAAGAACTCCAAGAAAAAAGGTGAGATGTCTTTATGCATACTTAATATACTTTAAATTGTTTTATTTGCTACATTCATTTGATTTTCTGAATCAAATATATATTTTTATTTGAACACTACTTTTAGGCCAATGTTCTTTATTTGTTTCGAATAATAAAAAAAAAAAATCCTCATCACTCGCAAACCAAAATCTATCGGGATCTTATATATATGTATAATACAAACTAAAAATAGTACTGAAAATAAATTTTAAATAAAAATTTAATTGATTTCTTTTATTCATTTATTATTTAGCTTTTCTAAATTAATTTGGAGAGTTTCTGCTACAATATGTTTAGTCTTGTTATCTTTTCTCTTCCATCCTTGTTAGTTTGATTATTATGTTTATTTTTTTTGCTCTACAGTTTTTCCATGTTACTGGCATGAGTTTTTTTTAAATTTATTTTCTGTACTATTTTCAGTTTTTATTAGTTATATTTCAAGCATGATGTAGAGGAATATGCATTTTGCTGCCTCTGATGTTTGCTTTATTTTTATTTTCTTTCACTACCGTTTTCAACTATTGTTCATTATTCAAGTGTGTGTGTGTGTGTGTGTGTGTGTGTGTGTGTGTGTGTGTGTGTGTGTGTGTGTGTGTGTGTGTGTGTGTGTGTGAGAGAATTGATAGGTCTGATACAGTTTGCATAGGTGGAGGTGAAAATTACACAAAGTGCCAAGGAATAGAAGGGTAGGGATAGTAGAAAAAAGAAGCAATATTGATTTGCAAAAGACAAAAGAATGTTAATATCCTAAAAGTTATGATGAATTAAGAAAATTATCAGTCTTTTGCCTTTTACAAATCTACATTACTTCTTTTTTCTACTATCCTTACCCTTCTAGTCCTTGGCACTTTGTGTAATTTTCACCTCCATCTATGTAAACTTTATCAGACTTATCTATTCTTACATGCATATATACTTTGCATCCTTTACTGCTGCTTTGCTCGTTTCGGTGCATTTGTTATAACTTGCTTATTCGTTTTTTATTTTTATTATATATACACCGATGAGCCAAAACATTGACCAGCAAGTCGTTATGCAAATCAAAGCAACTGCAGGTGAACTACGGCGTGTGTGCAGGTCGGGACACAGTATAAAAAACACCTGATACTGAGCTCCGTTAATCAATGTTACTCTTGTTCTTCAGATGGGAAAGGCAGCGGACTTAAGCAAGTTTGACAAAGGCCAGATTCGGATATGCCTTGACCCAGTCATCTGGGTCAAGGCATATCTGAAACAGCACGGCTCGTGGGATGCTCACAGTCAGCCATGGTTAGTACCTGCCGAAGGTGGTCTGAGAAGGGGAAACCCATAAACTGCCGGCGAGGTGTTGGACAACCATGGTTCATCGATGCTCAAGGTGAGTGAAGGATTTCCCAGATGGTATGTGGCAACAGAAGGGCGACTGTGGCGCAACTCGCTGGTAATTGGAATTCTGGTGACAAGAGTAATGTGTCACAATACAGTACATCGAACCCTGCTGAAAATGGGGCTACATAGCCACAGGCCCCTTTGAGTGCCCATGCTAACCGCAGTTCACGGTTGCCCATTGTAGGTGACAGCACCTACAATGGGCACACAAGCATCTCAACTGGAGTGATTGGAAGAAGGTCGTCTGGTCTGATGAATCACGTTTCCTGTTGTACCATGTGGACGGCCGGGTACTTTTGCATCGTTTACCTGGAGAAGTGATGCCGCCTGGATGCACTGTGAGACGAAAACAAGCCAGTGGCAGCGGTGCCATGCTTTGGGCGATGCTCTGCTGGGATACCCTGGGTCCAGTCATCCATGTTTACTGAGCACTGATGTTTACCACCTACCTAAACATCATTGCTGACCAAGTACACCCTTTCATGGCAACAGTCTTTCCCTCTGGCAGTGTTATCTTTCAGCAGGATAATGTACCATGCCACACTGCCCAGATTGTTCAAAACTAGTTCGCAGAACATGAGGAAGACTTCCAGGTATTGCCCTGTCCTCCAAAATTCTCCAGACATCAATCCCATTGAGCATCCATGATTTGTGTTGGAACAGCAACTCCACTTACCTAAACATCATTGCTGACCAGGTACACCCTTTCATGGCAATGGTCTTCCCCTCTGGCAGTGCCTTCTTTCAGCAGGATAATGTGCCATGCCACACCAACTGGAATGTTTTGAGACTGGTTTCTCAGAACATGAGGAAGACTTCCAGTTCCCTGGCCTCCAAAATTCCCCAGACATAAATCCCATTGAACATCTGTGGTTTGTGTTGAAACAGCAACTCTAATCTGCAGCGTCTCAGCCACAGATCATACAGGAGTTAAAGGATCTGCTAGTTACGTGTTGGTACCAGATACCACAAGACACGTTTAGAAATCTTGTAGTATCCATGCCTCGCTGGGTATGAGCTGTTTTGGCTGCACGTGGAGGACCAACATCATATTAGGTAGGTGGTCATAATGTTTTGACTCATCAGTGTGTATGTATACAGGGTGTCTCAAAAATATTGGTACAAACATTTAGGGGAGGTAGGTAATATCTAAAGGAATGTGAATCGCATAGGAACCCATAACCGGAAACGTCACAGGAAAGTAGTAGTAGAGGCAAAAGAAGCAGAAATGACACAAGACAATAATTAGTGGCAAACATTTATTTGACATAATATTAACAATGGAGTACGAGATGGATGCATTTCATGATGTAGTATTAGTAATGGCCGCATGGTGCAAAAAAGCCTATGGCTTATGCTGCACCAGCCAAAAAAAAAAAAAAAACGAATAAAACAATGATAAAAAAAAAATAATAAATAAATAATAATAATTAATAAAAGAAAAGGAAATTAAACCTATCATCCTATGTGCTTCCCTCACCCGAATATACTATCCAGATGACCTTTGAATTTCCCCAAACTGTCAGCCTACATGTTACCCATGTAGGCAACTTATTCCAGTAATTTATAACTCGCTGGCTAAAATAAAACTATAATAAAACGTGGGTGAAAGTACACCAGAGATGGAGCCCAGAATCTGTGGGAAAACGCTATGGTTGAAAAAGTGGAGTATCGAGCAGTGATCAAGTTCCTGCATTTGCAGAGCAAGAAAGCTCAGGAAATTGATGAAGAAATGAAAGCTGTGTATAAGCAGAATTGTCCATCCTATGACACTGTAAAAAAGCGAAAACAGGAGTTCCAGTGTGGTCATACAAGTGTCTTTGACGAGCCAAGAGAAGGAAGGCCATCAACATCCACAGATAGTGAGACGGTTGCAAAGGTTGAGCAGCTGGTGCTGAGTGGTAAACATGTGACAATTCATTGTAAATGCAGTGGGAATTAGTTATGGGTCTGCCCACAGCATATTACATGACCATCTGCACATCTCTAAGGTCTCTGCACGATGGGTTCCAACAGTTCTCGACAACTGTTGGATTTGTGTAATGCTGATGTTGAGAACTTTTTTTGATTGGTTGGTGATGAATGCTGGGTGTACCAGTATGATCTGGAGACTAAAGACATATGAAAGCAGTGGAAGCTCACCTCCTGCCCACCTCCCAAAAAAGGCAAAAACCACTCCATCTGCGAAGAAGGTAATGTTGTCCATGTTTTGGGACAGAAAAGGGGTTATCCCGACATATTACCTACCTTCTGGTTCCACACTTACCGGAGATTACTGCAGAAATCTTTTGAAAAAGTTACTCGATGCTTTGAAAGTGAAAAGGCGTGGAATGTTAAACAAAGGTGTTCGTCTTCTGTCAGACAATGCACCGGTTCACACAGCCATTGCCACCACCAACTTTGTTGCCCAGTGCGGCTTCAAACTACTGCAGCACCCACCCTATTCTCCTGACCTAGCACCACCACCAGTCTTCTTCTTGTTTTGAGAAATGAAGAAACCATTGCATGGATGCCACTTTGATTCGTCTCAGGAAGTCATCAGTGAAGTGGAATTGTGGTTTCAAGCAAAAAGTGCAGGCTTCTTTGATCAAGGCATTAAACAACTAATCCATAGATGGGAGAAATATGTTAACATACATGGAGAATACATAGAAAAGGATTAAAGTTCCTGTGAATTTTCTCCTTTCTAGGGCTATTATTTCTAGGTAAGGGTACGAACTGTTTGATACCCCCTTGTGTATAGAAATAAAGAGGAATTTACCTCAATGCATTTTTGTAGAATACTTCACCATGACACATTCCTGAATTCAATAATACATAAAATCATTACTCAATGACTTCCTTCCCTCAAAGATGTTGTTGTTATTGTTGTTATTTGGTTTTTAGGAGCATTAGCAACTAAGGCCATATTGCTCCGGGGATATGCAGTGGTCATTTCCTCGACCTTTCCGCATCCTCCGTATTTGGTGGTCACGGGCTCGAACCCCGGTCTAATCAAGAAGAGTGTGCTATGCACTGTTGCTCCTCAAAGATGTGAATGATCTGACGTATCTACAGTCGATAGTCAAGATCTCCCAAACCCACACATCAAACCACCAACACACAACTCTGAGAGCCAGAAGACATTGTCTAATAATAAAATCATTAAAATGATTGCAGTGTATAAAAGTTAAAATCATTAAATTAGTTAAAATAATTAAACCAATTTTGAATAACTTCCTTCCTAAAGTGGACCAGGGCTTTTCAACGGTCAGCCTTGGTTACAAGATAGAAGTAACATGAAGTAAGTTAGTGGGAATTTCTAAAACATTCGAGATTATTTAATATTTTGTCGCATGCGCACAAATGACCATGAATCCGATATGAGAAATGGGCAACGTACATTAATAGAATTCTCGTGTAATTTGATTTCCACAGTTTCTAATAATTTAGTGTAGTTCCTCTGTATACTAAGTATTTTTACTCATCAAGTAAATGATGCGATTCTCATTGACAGCATGGAAAGCTAATTCCATTGCACCTGCCCTAGCCGCACACACTGAAGCTAAATGTTGTTTTATTCTCCTATTCATCATACATCTTGTTGACGCTTAATACAGTGCGATAGGAAGGGTGACTTCGTTACCCCTCCTATCACATCCCTTTAATTTTCGGAATCATGGGAGATTTTTTAGATATCTTGATGCATAATTATATTAAATTGACATTAAAATATTTAGCCCAAAATTTTTAAAATATTGTCTTCAAAAAAATATAATCCTGAAATTCACTAAAGTTAATTTTAATCATAGAATTCCTGGTATAGAAAAACTAGCAACTATCACGTCACATAATATTATTAAATTAGCTTTTAAGTTATAGGTATTCTATCAAACAGAGATATCTTTTGCAGGTTAAACAAATTCGAAATAGGCTAAAAAAACATTTACACCCTACTGATTGGTCATCACTGAAGACCTCCAGTGTCGTGCAACATAAGGCATTAGCATTCAAAATCAGAAATTAACACTTGCATGAGTTGAATACATTATCACTGATGTCTAACCAAGTTCATACAAGATTAATTACAAACCCAAGTACAATGAGGAAGCATATCATTTTTGGTGTTTTATCACATAGTCCTAGCGAAGATCAGCATAACTTATCCACTGGCCCTCCCTTAAAATATAGTATAACAACGTACTATCTTTTAAACAAATAACCAATTTGTCTTCATACACTTTATCACAAGGTCAGATTTCAATCCTACTGAAGGGATTAAACTACAATTTACCACCCCAGTTTTTACCTAAGAAACAATGTGATTGACATTGAATTTGGTATCCAAAATTTTATACACAAAAAGATTTAATTGTACAGCTAGTAAACCAAGTAATCAATAACATTAAAAGGCCACAGCTACCCAAATTAAGTAGGTATGAAAGAAAGGCCTTACATGACCTTCGAAAAAACAAGGATATTGTAATACAAAAAGGCGACAAGGGGTATCAGAAGTTAACCCTACTTTGTTTACCAAACTAGTCGATCAATACAAGAATACATATTGAAGAAATGATTTCATTACTATGGCCCAATTAAAAGAACCGAAAGCCAGGTCTTTTAACATTCCCACTCTTTTTGTTCATATATAACTTCACAAAATGGGATTTCCCATTCACCTGATCATCTCTTACAGGAATTCTGCGTTCGCATCTCTAGCTACCCACTTATACAATATCATCAAACCCTTTAGACAGTCTATTAAATTTGACATAAAGAATTTTGATTCTCTATTCAATAGCTTAGAGGATTGTAAATTACAAAACAATGATAACCTTTTTTCCCCTGGATCCCTGTACATAAACGTAAATGTTGAGTATACTTTAGGTGTAGTGTGGGACATGTTAAGTAATAACACAATACCAATCGATAACACCAAAATTCCCTTTAAAGAAATTTTTCATTTGATTAAATTCCTAATTGAAATTTCACTATGTTTCATGATAAGGTATGTGAACAAATCTTTGGGTTACCGATGGGCTTGAACCTTAGTGGTCTCTTATTAGAAATTTACCTTTCCACGATTGAATGTGTATATTTGAACCTTTTTTTACCCCAAGTTAGATATGGAAGATAGTTGGATAATGTTTTATGTATCACTAACACTGTTCAGGATATCTTACATTCATTCAATAACATCTACCCGAGACTTGAGTTTCACACTTGAAATGGAGAACTCAAACAAAATCATCAAATTTCTTAAAATTTGCACTCACCTGTCACATTAACAGTATCCAATTTAATATCTATTGGAAACTGACAAATATGGGCATGTTCCTTCATTATGGCAGTTATCATCCATTTGCATACAAACGATCTATTACTTTCAACCGTTTTCTAAATGCATATAAGTATTCAACATCAGAATTATCATTAACCAATGAAATCCAAACACTAACTGTTAAATTTTCAAATAGAGGCTATCCCCTTTCCATCGTTGACCAGATTAAAATACAAGCTAAAAATAAGCTGCAAATGAAAACTTTAGTTAATAGCAATAATTCCAAGGAATGCTTTATTTCCGTTCCATACATTGAACGTTGGCACAAACAACTTAACAGACTTTTCAGGGATATGGAATTTAAAATTGTGTCTAGGCCCATTCAGAAATTACAGGCTGAACTAAACAATCGATCAATACTTTGGTTATTTTTGACACAAATCGATATGGTATGCAACATTTAATGTAAGGAATGTGATTCGTCATATCAAGGGTCGACAAGATATACAATGAATATGAGAATGAAACAACATTTAGCTTCAGTACGTGCTAGGGCAGGTGCATCGGAATTAGCTTTCCATGCCATCAACAAGAATCACTCATTTTTATTTGATAAGTCAAAAAAAAATACTTAGTATATAGAGGAATTGTAAGGTGGTAGATGACTTTCATCAACTGGTGAAATACCACCACTTTGCTTATTGGAGGCTTGAAGTGGTGAAACCCATGTTTAGTCTCTAGAGCAAAGTCTCCTGCACCCCCCCCCCCATACTTCTCCTTCAAGCCATGCACGGTACTAAGTACTATAGGTTTTGATACCTTTCGTGTTTGGGGTTTTCATTAAAAAAAAAAAACTACACTAAATTATTAAGCGCAGAAACTCTGGAAATCAAATTACACGAGAATTCCATTAATGTATGTCGCCCATTTCTCATATCGGATTTGTGGTCATTTGTGCACATGCAGCAAGATAATAAATAATCTCGAATATTTTAAAAATTCCCACTAACTTCATTTGTGGTACTTCTATCCTGTGATCAAGACAGACCATCGAAAAGCCCCATTTGCTTTAGGAAGGAAGTTATTCAAAATTGGTTTAAATTATTTTAACTTTTATATGCTGCAATCATTTTAATGATTTTATTATTAGACATAATGTCTTCTGGCTCTCAGAGTTGTGCATTGGTGGTAAGGGTGGCAGATCTTGACTATCGATCGCAGATATATTAGCCCATTCATATGTCTTTGAGGGAAGGAAACCATTGAGTAATAATTTTATGTCTGATTGAATTCAGGAGTGCGTCATGGTGAAGTATTCTACAAAAAAGTATTGAGGTAAATTCCTCTTTATTTCTATTTACTGCTTATATATATATATATATATATATATATATATATATATATATATATATATATTTTTTTTTATGTGAACCCCAAATATGTAATGAGTAGTATGGAAGGTAATCATTAATACACGGACATTAATAAACTGTATTTAATGGCTCATGCACAGTGGAAATGGATGCAATATATCCACAATGTATTGTATATAGCAGGGGTGGCCAACAAGTCAATCACAGCTTTAATTTCAGTCTATCACGACGAATTTTAAATATACTGTATGTATATAGATTAGTCAAAATCTAAATGTTATTATTATTATTTTTATTATTAGCTACATGGTGCAAAGAAGCCTGAGGCTTATGCTGCACCAGCCAAAAAAAAAATTCCCTGAGAGAGAGAGTCAAAAATAGAACGGAATCACCAAGAAAGAGAAGAATATTGATATTATTATTATGCATCCCACTGCATATGCTTATTACAAATCCATTGCACTTGACTACTTTTTTGGCGCCTCCATAGCCAGGTGGGCAGGAGCAGTAGTGCGTAGCACACGCTTCTTGATTAGACCAGGGTTAGAGCCCGTGACCACCAAATATGGAGGATGCGGAAAGGTCGGGGAATGACCACCACATATCCCCAGAGCAATATGGCCTTAGTTGCTAATGCTCCTAAAAAAAAAAAAAAAAACCCCAAATAACAACGTGACTACTTTAAGTAAGCTTGTTATTATTATTATTAGCCATATAGTGCAAGGAAGCCTGAGGCTTATGCTGCACCAGCCGAAAAAAATTCCCAAGCTACCCTGAGAGAGAGAGCAGAGTCAGAAGTAGAAATGAATCACCACGAAAGAGAAGAATGATGATATCCATCTCAAGACCCTGGGTGTGCTAAGCTCATACTCACAAGATGTGAGCCCCTGTTGTCGATTGAAAATTCACGCAGTTACGTTGTGGAGAGCATAATGTATGTGTGAAATTCTTATTTAGCTTACTTAATATTAATAACTGGACAGTACTTAAATGTTAATTTAATACCCTTTAATTTAAAATAAATACTACGATAAAGAGTAAAACGTATCATTTTCATCAAGAGTGGGAACTAGAATACTTCTTTGTAATGATAAAAGAAAAATGTTGTTGTTTGATTTGCAATGTTTCCATGGCTATACCCAAAAAAAGAAATTTAGAAAGGCACTCCATGGTAAATACCAATCGGATTTTCTGCCTAATAGTAATCTTAAAAAAATATAAATTAAACAAACTTAAATCCAGATTATTCGTGCAACAAAATTTCTTCGTGACACCTAATTTGCAATCTAAAGCAGTAACTGTAGCATCATTTAAAGTAAGTCATCTTCTTGCAAAAAAATGCAAATCATTTTCTGATGGTCAATTCATCAAAGATGCATTTTTAGAAATAACAGATTCTCTTTTTGAAAATTTTAAGAACAAAAATGAAATTAAAAGTGCTCTTCAAGATCTGCAATTATCTCGAAAAAATAAGTAAAAATGTGAGCGAATAATTGAAAGCTGATATTAATAATTGTGTGTCCTTTTCTTTACAACTTGATGAATCTACAGACGTCACTGATACAGCTCAATTGCTCGTTTTTGTTCGTATGGTGTTTTCGATTAATCTGCCACTAGAGAAGAACTGCTGGGTATGGTTTCGTTAAAAGAAAGAACTAGAGATCTTGATATATTTAAAGCATTCAAAAATTTTATTGAAAAAAATCAATTACCCTTATTTTAGGTCGTACCAATAACAACAGATGGGGCTAAAGCAATGATGAGGCATCTTAACGGATTCATCGCATTGTGCCAAAAGGGTGATGAATTCCCGATTTCAGTTACCATTGTATGATCCACCAAAAAGTGCTAGCCAACAAAAGATTAAATACTAAAAGTGTTACAGGCATAGCTTTCAAAATCATGAATTCCATCAGAGGACAATCTTTTCAAAGGAGACTTTTCAAAATGCAATTTGATGAAAAAGAACTAAATCTAATATTACATGCAGGTGTGAGGTAGCTGAGTCGGGATAAGGGTCTACAGAGATTTCTAAATTTGCTGAATGAAATTAAAAAAATTGTTGATCAAAGGGGAGATGATTATCATCAGCTACAAGATGCGGAGTGATTGTGTAAAATCTGCCTTGTTTTTTTGGCAGATTTTACCAGTAAATTAAGTGATCTGAATATGGAATTACAAGGAAAAAATAAAAATGTGGGTATCATGATTAGTAGTATTTCTGTGCATTGGTCCTTGGCAATGGCTAAGGATCTCAAAGAAAAAAAATTCGATCATTTTGCAAATATGCAAGATCATTTGCAAAAATATCCTGTTTTTGAATTTAATAGTGAGAAATATGTTTCTGAAATTGAGAAAGTTGTGGACTATTTTTAAACCAGATTCAGTAATTTTAAAACAATTGAAGACATTGTTCAATATATTTCTTATCCATTTAATGTCGATTTAGATACGAAGCAAATTACAGAAAAAATCTCTGAGATTTTCACATGGAGAAAATATTACTTGAAAATGAAATTACATTGCTAAACAATATACCCAAATGTAAAAAAATGCAGTGAACTTTGAAATTCCTGTTTTGGTTCCACATATCTATGTGAATTGCTCTTTTCGTATTTGAAACAAACAAAGACAAAGAATTGCTCTACTCTTATGGACTTGCATAGAGAAGACTCTTTACGGTTGGCCTTATCACAGTATATCCCCGTTTTGAAAGCTTGGAAGATGACATGAAAACACAAACTTCACATAAATTAAAAATTTAAATACATATGAATTGCATTGAATTTTAAAATTTATAAACATTTTTCAATATGCGTTGATTAACTTTTTTAACCATATGCAATTAAATTTTTGAGATGGTAGATCTCGGCACATTTTGAAAGAAAAAAGTAGATCGCATCATAAATTAAGTTGGCCACCCCTGGTATATAGTATTTTTATAATATTATGGGGAGGATTATAGTAAGATAATCATATTAAGATGCATACCTCAGTAGATCTATAGAAAACACATAGAATAATATAACGAACAAAAGTTAGCATACATAAGGATAATATATGTACAAAAGGATAATATGCACAATTTAGGTGACTTCATCTGGGGTCACAATTTAGGTGACTTCATATTGTTGTTAACCACCCAAATTGCAAGTAAAACAGCGATAAGGGTTTTCTGTTTCTATGACGATCAATATGTGCTAAGGTAAAATCAGTTTTGAGGTTGTATAACCAAAAATATAATTTGATGTAATATAACATCTAATAAATTTAGAGGTTACATGAATAATTTGAATCTAAACCATAATACAATAAGAAAGATTTTTTAATAATACTGCAAAGCAGTCATTGATCATCATTTACCCAACAGAGAACAAAGTATGTGCGTTTATAAATTAAAGTAGGCATATTTACTATGTCCGAGCCAACGAACCATGTGTAGCACAAACTGTAGTCAAAATGGAAATGGTATTGTGTGTGTGGTATGGCCCTCTAGTGAGAATTACCATGTGGTGATTGATCCCTGTGTGTTTTTAAAGCAGTAAAATGTGTGTAGAAATGCCTATAATAGCCAATTAGTTCAAATTAAATTAACGCAAAAAGAAACACACCGACAGCGAGATGGGATGAATGGCTAATGGAGTAATAGTACCTGAACTCCATGAAGGTGAAATTATATGTTTAGAAGTAGTTTCTCCTACATCCTCAGATTGCCCTAATAATTTTGGAAAAATAAGTTTGAAGAGTATAGGACAGCTTAAAGTCTGATGCAAGATTTAAGGTGTGGCTCGGGTAAGCCTGCGAGCAACTACTCCCTTGAGCACAGAAGATATTTGTAGTGGGTTAGAACTATGTTATTTCAAAACACTATGTATAAGCAGGTTCACGGTGCAGAGATGAGCTCTCCAATCAGTGCTGTTATAACAAACCTAGCCATGGAGGAGCTCAAGTCTAAGATTGTTGATGGGTCTGCTTCCCTCGTGCATGCATGGAAACAATACGTCAACGATACATTAGACATTGTACAGAGGGGAAGAGAGGATGAGGTTCTCAGTTTTCTTAATATTTTCTCCCCTTTTATTCAGTTTACCTCTGAGGTGGAAATAGGCTGTACCCTTCCTTTCCTTGATGTGTTGGTTTATAGAGATGGCCCTAGATTAAAAATGAGTGTATATAGAAACCCATGTGCCAGGGTTTTCTACATACATACATTCGTTTACACTACATATAACGTGGCACAAGCAAACAATCACAATAATACTGTTATTAGGGCCTTGTTGGACTACAGTGGGACTTAGCCTTGGATAAGGCTAAGTCCCACTGTAGTGCCTCCAAGGATAGAAAGGAGCAGATTAAACACATCATAGCAGATCGCCGACCGGGCTAGCCGAGTGGGTAAAGTACCTGCCCGGCAACCCAAAGGTCGCGGGTTCGATTCCCGCCTCGGGCTTGGATCAAAGTACTGCAAAAACCTTGGGAGGTGCAATATGGCCACAGAAGCCGATGCGCCAACAACTACCAAAAAAAAAAAAAAAAAAAAAAAAAAAAAATTCATAGCAGATCTCAGAAAATGCAGGTACACCCCCCCCCCCCACCGGAAGGTTTCGGATAAATATGTTTGGGAAGGAGAATACAGATGAAGAGAGCCATTTACACCCATTGCCACCGCAATACATTCCCTGCTATCTTCGCTTAACTGAGTGAATCACTCAAGTATTATGTGCATGCCAGACACACTGTGGGCAACTGCCAAGGCGAAGACTGCACACAGTTGTGTTGAAGGTTAAAGATTCCATACCTCTGGAAGGTACAAGTGAGGTCATATATGAGATTAAATGCCCAGATTGTGGGGAGAGTTATGTTGGTGAGACAAAATGCCGTTTCAAAGATCGTATGGGCTATTAATGCAAGAAACGTCACAGATTTTGGGAAATCTTGTGGCTGAAAATT
This sequence comes from Mastigoproctus giganteus, assembly GCF_048544385.1. Classification (NCBI taxonomy): domain Eukaryota; kingdom Metazoa; phylum Arthropoda; class Arachnida; order Uropygi; family Thelyphonidae; genus Mastigoproctus; species Mastigoproctus giganteus. The sequence goes on from NC_143585.1 coordinate 153,476,128, forward strand.
TTTGGGAGGAGAACCACCAGATTTCACCTGGCAATGCCATCATAGTCGATCATTCACATGAATATTGGAACCGCAAATGGCTCGAGAGTTTTTGGATTTTCTCTTCTGAGCATAACACCCTTAATAGACGGGAATCTGTATTCATCCCCTCTTTGAAACTGCAATTCTTGGGCGGGATGAATGGTTCCACCTGGCAAACTCCTGAGCCATTTCCAGTTTCCATGTACGTGTGGAGAATACTGCCCACACTTCTACGATAACACATGGTGTTATCGTAGGACCACAAGCCGTGGTCCTGCAGCCATTTAAGGATGTACTACGACAAGTCAAGTCTTACTGTTAATAAAGGAGGCAGTCACCTCTGAAATCTACGGTTGTTTTTATCGCTTTTATTCCATGTAGTGTAATTGCTATTCTTTATATTTTATTATTTTACTCCTTTTATTGTAATATCATCAGTATATTTTATTTTATCATTTGAATTTGATCCAATCTTATATTATAATATTATTTATATTTAATAAAGTTTCATTTATATTTAATAAAGATGGTTGGTGTATTACATTGCACTTATTATGAATCGAATAAAAAAATATATACAGTCGAACTTCCCTATAATGAATTCGATAAATCCAGCGAAAAAATTCATTATAGAGAAATTTCATTATACAGAGAATATCTTTTTTTTATTAGAAATTATCTAATTAGAAAATGAAAACGAATCTACATTTATTTTTAATGTATTTTATTTTAAAAACATACTTATTTAAATCACGTTTACACAATTTTCGCCGGTAAGTATCACAAATTTAAAAAAAAAATCTGTAATTTTCGTTTGCACAGTACAATTAAAAAAATGTCTGATTCTCAAAAAAAAACCTCACATTTGTTCAGGGCATTAAAAACATTATCAGGAACATTTTCACAAAACTGTAGACCCATACGAACCGTTTTAAAAGCGTTAATCATTTCTTTGCGAGTTGGCTTTTCTGCAGGTTGTTCTGATGCGTCTTCAGCATCATCGTTAATTTCTTCGTGATCATGGTCATGTCTAACACTGTTCAGCAGTATTTCATCTTCATTTGGATGTTCTGCTGTGATCTACATAAACATAACTATCCAGAGTTATTTCATTTTCGATGTTTCCAGACAATTCTAATAATGTCCAATAGTTTTTCAGTTGTGAAAGTGGCAGTTCATCTTGTTCGTCCAGTCGTTGTTTGACTTCTGTATTCAGTGCAAATCCCACTTTCGAAAAACAATTTTGAATAGTGTATTCAGTGACATCGTTTGTCCAAACTTTTGCCAGTTCAGAGATGCAGTCTCTAAGGTTAGCATTAACATTAGTAGAGGCATTTGATGCAAGAAAGCAAGCTTATGCAGCATCAGCCAAAAAAAAATAAGAAATAAAATAAAAAAAAATAAAAAAATAACCACTTCCACTTCACCCCTCTGTTCGTTTGAAATACCTGTCCAGCTGAGCCTTAAACTTATTTAGGCTATCAACTTCCACGACAAGGGACGGAAGTCTGTTCCATCAACCAACCACCCGCTGGCTAAAGGCAAATTTCCTCACGTCTATCCTACATCTGTCTTTCCTCAATTTGAATTTATGCCCTCTCAGGTGATTATTCTGAGCAAGAGGAAGAATCCCATCAGCATTGAGCATGTTCAGACCATTCAAGGCTTTATACACCTCTATCAGATCACCTCGCTGGTGCCTTGTCTCCAGACACTGTAATTTGCAAAACTTAAGCCTTTCTTCGTAAGAGCACCCCTTTGTTCCATTCACTAATCTTGTTGCCCTTCTCTGTACTCTTTCCAGCATCTCTACATCCTTTTTGAAATGAGGACTCCAGACCTGTATACAGTACTCTAGGTGTGGCCTGACCATTGCCTTATACAAGGGAATAATCACCTCCTTATCCCTGCTTGAAAAATTCCTATATATCATCGACAATACACCATGAGCTACTCTTGCAGACCGTTTGCACTGCTCAGAAAACTTCATATCTGCCTCACAACCACCCCCAGGTCCCGTTCATTCTCTACCACTGTCAGTGTAGTACCACAGAGTTGATACATTGCTCTGGGGTTGCTGTTTCCCATATGTAGTACTTTTCATTTGTCAATATTAAACTTAATTTGCCACCTCTCAGCCCATCTGCTCAACCTTTCCAGATCCTGTTGCAGTAGCATAGTGTCAGTAGTGTCCTTGACAACCCTGCCAACCTTCGTATTGTCTGCAAACTTGGACATTAAGCTTGATATACCATCATCAATATCATTTATAAATACAGAAAACAATAATGGACCCAATACTGAACCCTGAGGGACTCCACTAATAACATTAGTCCACGATGAGCAGTGTCCATTGATTACCACTCTGTCTTCTCCCCCTCAACCACCCCTTTATCCATAGCAGCAATTTGCCTCGAATGCCACACTGCTCCAATTTGTGCAGCAGTCTTCCATGTGCAACAGTATCAATAGCCTTTCTAAGATCTAAGTATATAATATCAAAGTTATTCCCTGTATCCAGTTCTTTTGTGACTGCATCATAGTATCCAATTAAATTGGTCAGGCAAGACTTCCCCTTAACAAAACCATGCTGTGTCTGAGCTATAACTGAAGTCTTGTCTAGATGATCCTGCAGTGCTTCTTTAACCAGTGCCTCCATTAATTTTCCGGGAACAAAAGTTAAACTAACAGGTCTATAATTACTTGTGTCACCCTTTGATCCTCCTTTGTGAATTGGTGTCACATTTGCAGAACTCCAGTCCATGGGTACTTCCCCTGAGTCCAAGGAAGCTCTCATAATTATGGCTAAGGGTTTGCTTACTTCCTTTACTGCCTCCTTTAATATAACTGGATAGATCCCATCCACCCTAGGTGCCTTTCTTGTATTTATCTTCAACAATTTCTCCTCCACTTTACTCTCAGTTATTACAAGATTCTCTAGCTTACTGTCAGAGTTGAATACACCTCTGGCATTCCCCTCGCTGAATAACTCCTCATGTGTGAATGTCGATGCAAAATATTCATTTAGTTTGTTAGCTACCTGAGCAGGATCATCAACAGTTGACCCATCGATATCAAGTGCACCAATCTGATTCATCCCCTTCCTTCTAGAGTTTACATAAGTAAAGAACTCTTTGCATCCCTTGCCAAAGATATCTCGTAATCTGCCTTCGCCTGCCTAACCTCCTTTGTAACTTGGTTACAGATCAACTTGTATCTATCATAGGCTTCTGTGTCACGTGTTAATTTGTATGTATCCCATGCATTTTTCTTCTCTGCCATATGTCTCATTAGTTGGTATGTAAAGCCTAGTAGCTTCCAAGATAAGTTCTTTGAATGCTTCCCATTTTAAATTTGCTGTTGGTAACATCGTCAGTTGGTCCCACTGTACAGAATTCAAATACTGTCTCAGTCCATCGTAGTTGCCTTTACGAAAGCAATAACCCTTCCTTTTACCCCTAATGGTAGTTACCTCTTTGAGTAAATCCCACTTCAGCACACTGTGATCACTGCCACCTAGTGGTTCATTTTCTTGCAGATTCTTAATGCATGAAGAATCTCTACTGATAATCAAATCAAGAGTATTACTCCCTCTAGTTGCCTCCCGAACATGCTGATGCAGAAAACAATCATCCAATAAAAATCCACAAAAGCCTTTCTAGTGTGAGTGACCAGCCCCCAAATTCCAGTCAATCTGGAAAGGTTGAGCAGATGGGCTGAGAGGTGGCAAATGAAGTTTAACATTGACAAATGTAAAGTACTACACATGGGAAAAAGCAACCCCAGAGCAACGTATCAACTCTGTGGTACTACACTGACAGTGGTAGAGAATGAAAGGGACCTGGGGGTGGTTGTGCAGGCAGATATGAAGTTGTCTGAGCAGTGCAGACGGGCTGCAAGAGTAGCTCATGGTGTATTGTCAATGATATATAGGAATTTTTCTAGCAGGGATAAGGAGGTGATTATTCCCTTGTATAAGGCAATGGTCAGGCCACACCTAGAGTGCTGTATACAGGCCTGGAGGCCTCATTTCAAGAAGGATGTAGAGCTGCTGGAACGAGTACTGAGAAGAGCAACAAGATTAGTGAATGGAACAAAGAGGTGCTCTTACAAAGAAAGGCTTAAGTTTTGCAAATTACAGTGTCTGGAGACTAGGCACCAGTGAGGTGATCTGATAGAGGTGTATAAAGCCTTGAATGGTTTGAGCATGCTCAATGCTGATGGGATTCTTCCTCTCGCTCAGAATAATCACCTGAGAGGGCATAAATTCAAATTGAGGAAAGACAGATGTAGGATAGACGTGCGGAAATTTGCCTTTAGCCAGCAGGTGGTTGGTTGGTGGAACAGACTTCCGTCCCTTGTCGTGGAAGTTGATAGCCTAAATAAGTTTAAGGCTCAGCTGGACAGGTATTTTGAACGAACAGAGGGGTGAAGTGGAAGTGGTTTTTTTTTTTTTTTTTTTTTTGGCTGATGCTGCATAAGCTTGCTTTCTTGCATCAAATGCCTCTACTAATGCTAATGCTAATCTCGGAAATTAAAATCCCCCATTATAAGATTCTCTGATTTACTGGCCTACTCTATTTCCCTGTACTGTTTCTTATTATACTCATAAGAGTCATTAGGCCTATAGCACACTCCTACTCTCAATTTTGATCTCCCAATGCTTATGTCACACCAAACTGACTCGACACTGCACTGTCCAGCAATGTCGACTGGCTTCATTTCCTTGGATTTTATGTATTTCTTAACTATTTGTAACCTCCAAGTTTCTATTTTCTGATAACGCATTGACAATCTTCTTTATTATTCTCTTTCGATAATGAAATTTAAAATTTTTAATAATGCCTTGGTTCATTGGCGGACTTTTGACATTATGTTTGGTGGTAAAAACAACAACTTCGCACTTTTAAGTTTGGCAGGATGTGCCGGACAGTTTTCAGTTACCAACACAATTTTCCTTTTTTAATTTTTTTGTTATATGCTTGTCTAGTTTTAATATCCATTCTTCAAAAATATCACTTGTCATCCATGTTTTTTTATTAAAGGTGTAGTCAACTTCCAAAGATTTTGTGCCTCTAAAACATCTTGTGTTTTTTGATATTTCGATGACTAAAAGTCTTAATTTTTTACTTCCTGTTATATTTGCTCCAACTAGCACAGTGATTCTTTCTTTGCTTTGTTTTCCACCAAAACATTTATCATTCTTAAAAGCAAGTGTTCTATTCGGTAAACATTTAAAAGAATAAACCCATTTCGTCAGCATTAAAAACATCCTTATGCTCATCCAACTGTTGCAATCTTCTTCGCTTACACTAACACTTTCTCCGCAAATAACCTTTTCCCCAATTCTGTGGCGCTTCTTAAATTTATCTAGCCACCCGGTGCTCGCATTAAATTCTGTATTTGCACAGTCCCTTGGAATTTCATTCCAAGGGACTGTGCAAATTTCAGAGCTTGTTGCTTAATTATTAGGTCCGATATTGATATATTCTTTTCACATATCATTTGCACCCATTTTAGAACAGCTTTATCAACATCTTCGTATATACACAACTTAAATTTTGCTTCTTGTCTGCCCTCCTTCAATGCATTTGAAATTGATTCTCGATTTTTTAAAATTGTAGATAAACTGCTTGCAGGTATGCCATATTTCTCCGCAACATCTTTTTTCTTAAAACCCTGGTCAATATCAAAGCAATCTTTGCTTTATCATTAATACTTTTCGACATTAACACTTTATCATTAACACTTTCTTTTCGACATTGTTTCCACAATTGTAAAAATTATTCGACAGCAACTCTTGCCGATACATACAGCGGAAACTTCGCTGCGCTGGCCATATAGTGAATTGTTAGTACTGCCTACTCAATGACGTTTGCTTGCCAATTCGGCAGTATCACGTGACCTTTCCTATCAATCACTTTGAAGAAATATACGACTTTGTGAATTTCTTTTATTCTGCTTTCATTCATATATACACAAAAGAAAATTTATGGTTAATGTATGCTGTATGTTACTTTTCAGAAAAAAAAATACAAGAGCATATAGCCTATGTGATTGATGATGAATGAAATTAAAAAAAAATTCATGAAAATCATCTATTGGGGAGTCCAGTTAGATGAGAACGGATATATCATATAATGATTGACAGGAAGGTCACATGGTACAGTTGAGGTGAGAAGCGAATGTCACTCAGTAGGCATTACTAAAAACCGACTCTGGTAGCATTCTGTGTATTGCTGCCGCTGCATGTTAAAGGTTTACTGCAGCGAATTTCGCTTTCCCCTGAGCCAACATCAATTTACAAATCTACCATATTTATTGTAAAGTTTACGACCACTTTTAAGAAAACCCATTTGGTTTAATAACTGTAACAAAAATGAAATAAAGACCCTCCTACGGGCAACAGTGGCCACAAGTGTTCACTAAAAGGATGATTATTTAATTCCAGATGCTAATGCGCAATTTCGGAAGGAAGGAGGCAGTATATTTGAGCGGCTGTTTAGCAGTAAATGCTTGAAAATCTTAAAATGCTTTTACTAATTTTTTTAAAAATTCATTATAGAGACTAACACTTTGCTATATGGGGTTAATTTTACATGTAATTTAGTTTCAAGGTGCAATGTTTTGCGAAAAAATTTGTAATATAGAGAAATTCGTAAAATAGAAGTTCGTAATAGAGAAATTCCACTGTATATGTGTAGGCCTGACGTAGCCCAGTGGTCAGGAGCGAGAGTGCATATCACGCGTTCCTTGAGTGGACCAGGGTCAAGCCCGTGACTATAAATACAATAAATATTTGTATTGACGATTTATTGTAAACTCTACTGACTTGGTTGTCGTGCTGGAGTATAAACAGAAAATTTATTTATTTATATTGTTTTTTTGGGGGAAAAAACAATATAAATAAATAAAATCGATGTTCTGCAATAAGGCTGCCGATTAATTGTTGGGCAGTCTTGGAGCAGAGAGTTATAGAATTAAATACAGAGAACAGAATACTAAAATCCAAAGTAGAGACTGTAACTGAAGAAAAAAAAATAATTATAAAGAGATGAACACCCTGAGTTAAACAAAACAGACTACTTAACCAAAACAGATCAGTAAGCCGAAGGTAACACCCAAGAATAAGGACACTAACATAGTTATTTTGAAAGCAAGGCCTGACTCAGTCTACAAGTCTAGTGAAGCAGTTATGTTGTTGTTATTTGGTTTTTAGGAGCATTAACAACTAAGGCCATATTGCTCCGGGGATATGCAGTGGTCATTCCCTGACCTTTCCGCATCCTCCGTATTTGGTGGGTGAAGCAGTTAAAGGAACTGTAATAACCCAACTAAAGCTATACCTTCCTAATATCCTAAGGGATATTAAAATTAATAATATGAGAAAAGTGAGGGATAATGATGTAATACTGGAATAGCAAATAAAGAAGACCTTTAAAAAGTGTAAACAAACCCTGAAGTCTTAAAACTGGGATTAAAACAGAGAAACCAAAAGGAAAAAATCCAAACCTTCTGTTATTTGACCTTATAGAGTTTACCTCTGAGAAGGAACTGCTAACAGATATATATAATAAAAACTTTAAAGAAATAATCAATATAGAGAAGTTTGCAGAACAGTTTCAACTTAAAAGACCACAAAGAGTAGGAAAAATGGACAGTTAAACATTATAGTGTAAATTTCCCCCCAAGATTTGGAAGCACCTACAAGGACAGCAGAGAATCTATGCTGGCTGGACCAGCCATAAATTTAGAGAGCATTTCCCTATGCAAAGATGCTTTAATTGCCATAAATATGGTCATACTGCCAGGGACTGCAGTCAGAAAATTCCTGTGTGTGGTCACTGTGCAGTTCCTGGCCATGACTACAAGAACTGCAAAAATAAAAATCAGCAGCCAAAAATGTGCTACCTGCACGGCTGGCTGACTATTGCCACAACATCAGGGATGACAAGTGCCCTTGTTATAAATAAAAAGATAATAAAACTTATACAATCTAGGACCAGTTATGGGCCAGAATGAAAATATAAATGTGACTGTCCAACTGAATGCCGGCGCCTCCGTAGCCAGGTGGGAAGGAGCAGCAGTGCGTAGCACACGCTTCTTGATTAGACCGGGGTTCGAGCCCGTCACCACCAAATACGGAGGATGCGGAAAGGTTAAGGAATGACCACCGCATATCCTGGAGCAATATGGCCTTAGTTGCTAATGCTCCTAAAAACCAAACAACAACAACAACCAACTGAATGCTCAAAGAGCAAGAACAGTTGTCAATCAGATCAAACTCAAATTAGAAGAAAATGATATAGATACCTTAGTACTCCAAGAACCCTACACGCGGATAGGGTTCAAGGATATCCAAGAAGTTATAAAATCATCATAAAGTACACCTCAGGTGTCACTTCTACTGCAGTAGTAGTAAGCAAAAAACACTGATTTTACTGTCGCAAAGGTGGGTCACCTCTGCTCCCTGCAGCAGTGTGTGTGTGCACATATCACCAGTGCTGTGGGACAATTTTATATTATTTCATTGTATTCCATACCAGGTGAAGATATAAATCACACTATTGAATATCTACAAGTACAGATTTGCTACCTAATGCTAACTTTATTGTGTGTGTGCTGATGTCAACTGCCAATCAAATTTATGGTGCAACTGTGCAGAAGACAGAGCAGGCACACACACAATGGCCAGATACTTACTGAATACATAGTTGCCTCCACATTTCAAGTATTAAATCAGCAAAATAACCTGTGAAACTTTAGCAGCACTATGTGGGGACATTGATGTTATTCTTGCTACAAATTCAATAGCTTATAAAATTACAGACTGGTGTGTCCAGCCAGCCTGGACCATATCAGATCATAGAGGCAATGCTTTCAAACTAAATAAACAGTTACAAACAGCCCAACAATCCCTGTTGGATATCAAAAGATATAACATAAAGAAAGCAAATTGGAATATCTTCACATAACGTAAAACAGCTGAGTTGCAAAAGCAGGAAAATGGGTGGTCTTGATCAAACAACAATTATAGCCCAGATGACCATGCATTGACATTGACAAATGTCTTGATAAAACATCAAACCTGTCTATCCAAAAGAAAAAACCGAGGAAGCAGGTAGTCCCATGGTGGTGGTGCTTTGAACTGACTATATTTAGGAGAAGGGGTGCACCAGGCGAGGAGACATTTTCAAAGAGCCAGAACATCTTGGCCACAAAATGCACTAAGCACTAAGTTAATGCACTAAGAGATTCTTACAGAACTCCGGAACCAATATACAGTGGGGCCTCAACATCCAATGCCGACTGGGTTAGCCGGGTGGGTAAAGTGCCTGCCTGGCAACCCAAAGGTTGCTGGTTCGCTTCCCGCCTCGGGCTTGGATAAAAGTACTGCAAAAACATTGGGAGGTGCATTATGGCCACAGAAGCCTATGCGCCAACAACAACCAAAAAAAAAAAAAAAAAAATCACCATCCAATGGTAATTCGTTCCACAAAACCCATTGTATGTTGAAAATATTGTAAGTTGAAACCAATAATACATTGATTCCCTATGATTCGTTCCCCAACAACACAAAATAGGTATTGCTTATATGTTATACTTCATTTTTACATTAAAAATTAGTGTTATATAATAGTTATATAATAAATAGTTGTAAAACATCTTAAAATAAAAAACAAACAATAAATTAGCATTTACCTTAGACTTGAAGTGCAGAGCTGATAAAATCAATGGTGGCATAATGTAGTGGGACAATCAAGTGTCAGGTATCTTTTCAGTCTTTTGTCGCTACTGGCAAAGAAACTGTCCCAAGTGGACTATTTTTGACAACTTTTTGTAGCTTCCTGAAGTAAGAAATTATTTCATCTTCCATTTTGCCCATCATTCAGTGTTTTCAATGTCGGGGTTGTTGTTTTTTTACCACTTCTCTTAAATGCTCCCAACAAGAAATGATAGTCTTCACTCTTCAGGTGACACTTTTTGGTGTCTTTTTTTTCTTCTTCTTCTTCTTCTTCTTCTTCTTCTCCAGTGTCACTCTGTAATTTTCTCCAACTCTTGTAGCTCCTCTATTGTTAGCTCACGCCCATGATGTCAATAAGGTCCTCCACATCCTCCTTGTCAACCTCCAAGCCCATTGATTTACCAAGAGTGATAATATCATTTGTCAAGGCACCACATCTTCAAATCCGTCAATGTTGTGACTAATTAAAGGCCATATGTTTTTCCAGGCTGAATTTAAACACCTTGTGGAAACATCATTCCAAGAACTTACAATCAGCCCTTCACAGTCTAGCATGTTGAACTTTGATCTCCAAAAATCTTTGAGGGTGACAGCATTTTCATGGTGTAGATTTTCTTGACATTTGCAATCACTTGCTGGTACATTGGTTGAAGAAGTGGAGTGGTTGGGTGGCAAAAATTTGACTTGAACAAAGTCAAATTGTACCTCAAGAGATTGAACAAGTTTGGGATCGTGGCCTGGCGCATTATCCAGCAGGAGCAGTGCCTTCACAGGAAGCTAATTTTTCTCAAGTTAACTCTTCACTGAAGGACAAAAATCTTCAAGCTCCCATTCATTGAAGACATATCTTGTAACCCAGGCCTTGTTACTGCACCAAAATACTCCCAGCATGGCTTTGTCGAACTTTTGTTGTTTAAATACTCTGGGGGGTGGTGTTAGAGTGATACACAAGCAAAGGCTTCAGCTTAAAATCTCAAGAGGCATTGGCACCCAACAAGAGAGTGAGCCTATGTTCATAGGCTTATACCCAGGTAAACTAGCCTCATCCTTAGTGATGTACGTTTTATCTTGTGCATTTCGCTTCCAGAAGAGGCCAGTTTCATCAGTGTTAAAAATCTGCTGGTGAAGATAACCCTCCTGATCAACAAACTCAATTTCAATTTTACAGAAATTGCAACAAATTCAATTTTAAAGATCTCAGCCGCTTTTTTTTTTTTTTTATCAGCACTGGATGCCTCCCCATGCCTTTCAACACTTTTGATATTTGCCCTTTTTTGAAGCACTCGAACCAACCTGTGCTGGCTTTAAAGTCTTCAAAGCGCACAGCACTATCACTAGTTGATGGAGCTTTAAGTTTCAGATCGTCATAGATCTGAAACAATCGCATGAGTGATGTTCTGCGTGCCACGTTGAACAATAATGTTGTTGAACAATAACAAAGACTCTAATTGGTTTGAGAACAATTGTACGAGTGATGTTCCGTATGGCACACATCTGAAAATTTCATCCCGTGTATTGTTCCAACTATATCGGAAAGCCGTCGGTACCTTCAAAAATCATCGGTCCTTAAAATAAGAGATCATATGGAAGGTATATCGGTTCCTGAGAATATTGGATGTTGACGCTCCACTGTGCTTCCCTCATTAGAGAAAATAAAAAAAAAAAAAAAAGCCTTGCAGTACTTGGTGGGAACTTCTGGAAATGCTGACTCTTAGGGAGTTGTCTATAGAATAGTGACCAACAAGTTGTAAAGAGGAGAGGTGATAGAAGCTACAGTTAAATCAAATGGAACCCCAACCCTATGTTTGGCAGAGTCTGTGAACAACACTTATCCAGTCTGGAATAGTCCCCAGCCTCAGTCTGGATAAGTGTTCCAGACTGAGGCTGGGGATTATTCAACTATTCAGATTGACATTATAAAAGAAAATACTGAATATGAAAATGCCAACATAGAGCCTTCTTTTACAACAGAAGAATTAGAAGTAGCTCTAACCAAAAACAACAAAAGCCCTGGTCTTGACCTCCCAGAGGTTGAAATCATCAGAAAATTAGCTGAAATAGCACCAGATAAACTAATAGCCTTGTACAACCACTGCATGACAGAGGGAACATTCCATAAAATCTGGATAAAGGCAGTACTAAGATTAATCCTGAAGAACCCAGAGAAACCTCCCACTGATCCAAATCATACAGACTAGTAGCTGGTACTAGGTATAATATAAAAAAGTGCAGCCATTATCAACCCACTACAGGATGGAAGCCTCCTCAACAATTCATGCTGAGAGAAATGGACCATAATCTGCCACGCTGGTCCAGTGTCGGATTGGCAGATCGACCGTATTCAGCAGTCAGGGGCTTGAACCCCGGTCTACTCAAAGAGCGTGTGCCACTGTACTCCCGCTCCTGACCACTCGGCTATGGAGGCCTAAAATGAAAGACTAATTTACAATAGGATATCTGTGTATTATATAGAAGCAGGTTTTCATTAAATAATCAGTATGATTTTAAGCAGGGCAACTCTACGGAGGATGTCATATACAACCTACTAACAACAGTAAAAAAAAATAGAGGAAAGGTACATGTTACAATGTCTATAGACTTTGTTGAGGCATTTGATTCACTCTGGTGATATAGTGTCCTTAGGAGACTCTGCCAGACAGATGTCCCACAAAACCTCTAAGGTAATAAACAGCTACCTTAAAGACAGAAGTGTCTCAGTTTGCACAAGGTTCCAGGAATTGACATGTCCTCTGAATAATGGTTGCTTGCAGGGCTCAGTCCTTGGACAATTGTTCTAGATGAATTTCTGGCCTTGAATCTGGGCCCAGTGGAAAGCCTAGCCTTTCTTTTGATTTGTGCTCACTCCTGCAGTTGTATGAGGGTGACATTTGATCTTTGCTTTAAAACCACCCTTGTGTTTCCTTTTAAAAGGTGAACAAATCACTCGAAAAAACTGAAAAGGATATCACCCGGAAAAACCAAATCCATACTTTTGAAAGGAGACCCCATCAAATTAAAATTAATGGAAAAACCGAAAAAATGGTATCAGAACTAAAATGCCTAGGGGTTGTTTTTGACTCAAAATTAACTTTTTATACCCATTTTTGGCATACTTTGAAAAAAAAGTGAGAAACTATGTAGGCATGATTGCCAGGATCACTTGGGCTGACTGAGGGCTCAAAAGAAATGCCCTTGCAATCATATACTGAGCAGTGTTCTTGCCTGTCATCCCCTATGCAGCCAGTGTGTTGTTTACATGCGACAGCCATAGTCAGAAACAGGAACAAATTCGAGACAATTCAGAGAACGATACATATCACTATCACCAGAGAATGTCACACTGTGAGCAAACTGGCACTGCAGATGTTGGCTGGTGCTCTCCCACTTTATTTGGAAGTAGCCAAAGAGACTTATATTACATACTTAAAAAGGGAATACCTACAGAATTTCTGGGGATAGCCCTTGACGCAGCCAACATGCTTGATCTTTTACTCACAAACAACCCTTCTAAGTACAAGGTTGAGGTGAGTGGTCCTCTAGACACTTCAGTTCACAACTTGGTGATGACCTTTTCTCAAGTTGAGCTTCTCTCTCAAGGCCGTTCCCGACCTTGTGTTGTTTGGCATTACAAGAATGCAAAATGGGATGATCTGGGTGATTTATTTTCTTATTTTCCTTAGTTGGTTTACTGTTTCAAAACCTCTGATGTCAGCATTTGCTCAGCTCATGCGAGTGAAATTATTCTTGTAGGGATGGGATCCTTTATTCCACACTGAAACTTAAAATCTCGTCCTTCATCAAAACCTTGGTTTTCCAGTAAATATGCTAAGGCTGTTCAAGAGAAGAATGTCACATATCATAATTGGCTTGTATCCAAATCTTCAGGTTCATTTTCTGCCTACACCAAAGCTCGCAACAATTGTAAAGCAGTTATTAATCAATCCAAACTAGATTTCAAACAGGCTAAGAATAGAAAACTTGCTTCTTGTCCAAATAGTAGTCTAGTATTCTGGTCACTTGACAAAGCTGTTAGCCGCAACTCCCCCCCCCCCCATTTCTGTCAAAATCAGATATTCTCTTGCCACTTCAGCCAAAGATGAAGCTGACATGCTAGTAACCAGTTTTTCTTCTAACTCATGTATTGATCTTGGTAAACCTCTATTCCCAGTTCATTCCATTCAGTACTTTCTGTGGTCTTCCATCAAAAGGATGGTCAGAAGGATTTTTAACAGTCTTGATGCAAAGAAGCTCAAGATTCTGATGGTATTTCTCCACTTGTTCTTAAAACCTGTGCTCCTGAACTTACTCCTGTTCTATGTTGCCTGTTTTTTTTCACTTTCATATTTCAAAGGTATTTTCCCTTCTACTTAGAAATTTGCTCATATCCATCCAGTTCCTAAAAGGGGTAACAAATTCCTCTCATCCAATTATTGTCACATTACACTCACTTCTACTCTTTTTAAAGTGATGGAGAAATCAATTAACCGCCAACTTTTAGACTATGTAGAAACCTTCCATCTGAACAACGATCACCAGTATGGATTCCATTAGTGTCGATCCATTGGTGATTTTTATGGCTTATGTTACTTAGCAATGGACAAATTCAATGGAAAGTTTGGTGAACTCAAGCAGTTGCTCTGGTAAAAAAAAAAAAAAAAAAAATTCCTTACTAATAAAGAAAAAAAAAAAATGAACGGGAGAAAAGAAGCTCAAATTAAATCTTAGTCAATATTATGTACAAAAACAAAAGCACATAAAGAAACCAAGTTATTGAGATGAATGAAAACAGCAACAAAAAAAAAAAAAAAAACTCATCATAGGAACTGCTATAACTGTTAGACAAAGCGGTATATTAGAATGCAAAAACTTTACATTGCTAAGAATATCAAAAAAGGAATGCACAAGTGCTGAAACCTTGAAACTTATATAATCCAGTGTTATTTTGGACATACCTGAAGTACAAGAACTACTAATTTATATTGGAACACAAACCAGGTTATAAAAAAGATGACTATTAAACTGTCATGTATGCCATTCTTTATACAGCTATTCGAGCAGTTCCTGTCACCTCATCAGCAAGAGCTAGGGTTTAAACAAAAGACCTAAAGTGATGATAGCACTAGACATCTAACTTAGGGTAACTTAGTTAGCTTTACTAATATAAGAAATGAATAAAGCTAGATTGAAAAGATGTTACATAGTTGCAGTACATAGTTTGTTCATGAGGTGGTGGTGCTTTAAGCAACTAGCTACTGCACTAATGGAGTTGAAACATTTTAGATGCTCTAAAGAGACAGGTGTCAGCAGCCAAATTTTCTTCTACATTTTCATAGATTTATTCTTGCCACTTTTTCTTTATATAGATCACTTTGATATGCAATTTTACTTGTTGAATTTAACTCCCCACCTGATTATTGTGTTCATGTTTTTTTTTTTAATATTTGGATGGTTTGAAAGATATTCCAGTTGACTATAATATCTGTAATTCTGTGATATAATTTCTGCCTATTACTCACTAATTTCACAATCAAATTTGGTTAATTTATAACATCAGTGAATGAAATTATACATTAAAACACTTAACTGATAGGCAAGTCATCTGCTATTTGTCAAAGTGGCCAGTGAGCAGACATCATAAAAAAAAACTGCAAATGAATTCTGGAAATTTGCTGACCTATATTAAACTAACAAAATAACAGGTATTTGGATAGATTCAGAAGATTAAAAAAAAAAAAAAGAAATAAAAACTACTTGTTTCATCAACAAATAAAATGGTGGTGTGGACTTGGCTTATAAGCAGGAAAGAAAAGATGTTTCTTAGATCTTGTCCAGATTAAAGAAAAGCTGAAATTGATAATGCTGTAGTTGAGTTGTCAAATATGAGGGGTACATGTAAATGCCAGTTTAAGCTGATTGTGGTTCAAGGTCATGTGACTGCTAAATACAGGATCTGTATTCTCCCTATCTTGGGAACTCCTCCAACTTTATATGGTTCTCCTGGAGAATAAATGGGAAAATTATTTGTATTATACCTTTTGGGACAGGGGATGTATCCCACCACTACGTCCTTTAAAAATCGAGAGCTGAACAAAGTATGCTACCCATCAATGTTTTGGGATATGATATAACCCCACACCCCACCCATCCACCTACAGCTTTATTTAAAAATCAGAAAAATGAATGAATAGTTAATGCAGATAATTATTAAAGTTATATTATCAGAATTGTACCTCTTGTTTTACATCCGTGTTGTTAACAGTATACAGCCTATGACAATATATTTTACCCAAATTCCTTAATTTTCTGCTTTTATGCAAAGCCCCCACAATAAAATACATTGAAACATTGTGTTGATTTCCAATCTCATGCTTAATTGCTAACAGTAGCATCAGATTTATTTTATAAATATGCTATGCAGACAACGATTGTCTGCTTTCTTGACAGTGCTTAAGTACATGTGTGTTATCTTGACAAATATATTTTAGTTATAAAAATATCCATTTATATAAAAAATAAGCAACTAATATTAAACTAACATCCAGACTCTTTAATAGAAAAATGATTAATAAATTAAGATGCAAAAAAGCATGTGACATCTTTTGAATAGTGACCAGTCAACACTACTTAGCCGATCATGATATAATCCAGAAGCAGAAACTCCACTGTGCATGATTTGCCTGGCAAACGGAAACACATTTTGATGGAACAAATTACAAGAGAACAGAATAAGAACATAGTTCCTTTCTGATCTCTCCCATTAAGATGAGAATCAAAAGTAGAAGCATGAATAATGAATCAGTCCATTCAACTTCAGATTTCTTGCATGAATTTGTAATGTGCCTTTACGGTGGTATTAGTTTTAATTTTTTTTTCCCTTTCCGAATTTCATTTCACTTGTTCATTTAGCACATAGGTTCCCAAACTTTTTCAGACCACCGCCCACTTTGCAAGACATAAATTTTGTAAGGCCCCCCCCCATTATAACAGTTTTCCGCATTCAAGTGTTGGGGGGGGCGTTTGATATTTTCGACGTAAATAGCAACTAATGATACATTACTGCTTATGCTGTTAAATTATTGAAAAAGTGGTGGCCAATATGTGCTTCATCTTGAACACAGTTATTGCTATTCCGATTTTGATGAAACATAGCCCATATGTAAAGATTGTAAAGTGTATGCTCGAATAACATTATGCACAGTTTCATACCATGGTTTAAATATGAAAATTCGGAATACATATTAGGAGATTGTATTACATTAGTAAGAATCTTATTGTAATAATTAAAACACCATCAAGTGTATTAGAAAATTGTTTATTTCGAACTTACAAAGAAAAAATAACAAATTAATGTGAAGGATAAGCCTGATGCATTTTTAAAAGTTTGTTATCGGGTTCAACTTTCGTTAAAAACAGTTGTAAATCGCCACGCTCAGCCAAATAAGAAGATGGAAATGCAATTAAAAATTTCTGCACTATTTCCCATAATCCAGGGTACAGTGTCGATATTGATTTCTGAAGCCAGAACTCTTGGTATCCACTTTTGAATTTTATTTTTAGTTCTTCATTTGTTGTGAGTTCAACGAGTTCCGCTTCTAAATTTGATGATCCTGTTGTGTTTACATGTGAGAAAGGATCCAGAACCCAATTTGGTATATTCATGTTTAGAATATCCTTGAATCGCTCATTAAAATCAGCATGGAGAACCTCCAAGTATTGGCAGTATGTAAGTAAATCTTCCTTTTTGAGAGACACTGCTGATAAATTTGAAAAGTGGCTATATTCCCCTCGGCCTAGATTCCGCTTGAACAGAAGAAGTTTTCCCACAAAAGCGGCAATAACATTTTTTGTTTTAATGAAGTTCCATTCGTCACCTTGTAATTGTAGATTGACTTCATTAAATATTTTATAGAGATCTGTCAAATAAGTGATATCATTTTTGGATGTAATCAGGTTGGCCTGCAATCTGTCGGCTCTGTTTTCTAGGAACTCCAGTACTGAATCAAACAAATTGTAAAATCGATTCAGACAAATACCTTTTGAAAGCCAACAAACTTCTGTGTGAAGCAGCAAACGATTGAAATCTTCATCGTTTTCACTACAAAGTTGGCTAAACAATCTGTCACTCAATGAATTGCTTCTAATCTTGTTGACTGCATTAGTAGAGGCATATGATGCAAGAAAGCAAGCATATGCGGCATCAGCCAGAAAAAAAAAAAAAAAAAAAACTTCCACTTCACCCCTCCGTTCGTTCGAAATACCTGTCCAGCTGAGCCTTAAATTTATTTAGGATGTCAACTTCCACAACAAGGGATGGAAGTCTGTTCCACCAACCACCCGCTGGCTAAAGACAAATTTCTGGACATCTATCCTACATCTGTCTTTCCTCAATTTGAATTTATGCCCTCTCAGGTGATTATTCTGAGCAAGAGGCAGAATCCCATTAGCATTGAGCATGCTCAAACCATTCAAGGCTTTATACACCTCTATCAGATCACCTCACCGGTGCCTAGTCTCCAAACACTGTAATATGCAAAACTTAAGCCTTTCTTCGTAAGAGCAACCCTTTGTTCCATTCACTAATCTCGTTGCCCTTCTCTGTACTCGTTCCAGCAGCTCTACATCCCTCTTGAAATGAGGCCTCCACGTATGCAGGCGTTCACTTAAATTCTTCGCAACCAAATGTTGACGATAAAGAACACAATGTAAGTAAATCTTCCTTTTTGAGGGTAAGCATTTGGTACTGCTTGTTTTAAATGCGCTATGAAACCCTTGTGGCGCCCTGTCATTGCTGGAGCACCATCAGTAGCAGCAGACAAAATATAACGAATAGGAATGTCTTTCTCTTGAAAAAACTTATATGGTATTAAATATAGATTCTCCCTTTGTATCCACTTCCAAATTTTTAGCAAATTATAATTCTCGACAAACTTTTTCTTCTTTTATGAATCGTACATATGATAAGAGTAGTGCTTCATTATTTGGGAGAGTTGATTCATCGAGTTGAATGGAAAATTGGCATGTTGTCAAATAATCGCACAATGATTTTTCATCGTCTTCAGCCATTTCATCGATTCTTCTTTGCACTGAATTATTGCTCAAAGAAATTTTCCTGATGATATCTGACGCTGGCTTATGAAGCACAGTGTTTATTACTTCTTTTACTGCCAGTACGATTAATTCCTCTCCGATTATGCGTGGTTTTCTCGCTTTTGCGATTAATAATGAAATATTATAAGAAGCTTGTAATCCATCATTATCTTGTTTAGTGGACAACGCAAAAACGTTTTGATATAGTTGGACATTTAAAATATTTTTCTTCTAGTACTTTAAAATAGGACAAATCTTTATCCTTTTCGTCAGCATTCATTTTAGTCAAATGCTCTTGTAGCCTAGAAGGCTTCATTGCTTCATTTGAAAATACTTTTTGGCAAATCAAGCACAGGTAATAATTAGTTCGTAGGAGACTGAATAAAGCCATATTTCAAATACTCAGTACTGTACTGTCGACATTTCTTTTTAGATTCAGACATAATGAAGTAATAAAATTTGCAACAATATTCACAAAATAAAAGATTTAATTTACACTTTGTATGACTCCACTTATCTATCACACTTTTGACTGATGATTGTAATGAAACTTATTCCTAAACAGCAAAAATGTACGAACGCATATCAATTTATGAATTATTACATCTGCAAAATGGCCTTGGAAGCTTTGAAGATGAAACGCACTACGTCATTAGTTTAAAATTCGCGCCTAATCTGTCTCAAATGAATCAACAGACGCGGAGGTATAATTGACTGGTCAAGCTTACGCCATTAGCGTTACCAAGGTGATCCAAGGAGAAAATAAAACTGTAAACAATTTTCGTCGAAAACAAACAGTTGAGCATCATTACATGCGAACAATATTTTGCATTGTCGCTCTGTCACAACATTTTGCTTTTACTGCTTTTCGTAATTGCAACGAATTGGTTTTGAAAAAGAAAAAAATCGCATTTCCTTTCTTCAGTATACGTTGTATCTACTAACAAAAAATATAGAAAATTCATCTATTGGAAGCCATACTGGAAACGGAAGGAAAAAAAAAAAAAAACTGTTGTAAAAATGATCACTACAATGCTCATTTCATAAAAAAAAGTTCGCTTTTTTGTAATTGTTTCTAGAGGACTAAATCGGAACAGCAGTTTCATGGATGTATATTTGATCTTCTTACGAACTTTCAAGAAAATATTTCTATTCATAGCTGCGTTATAAATTTCGAAAACTGATGTCGAAGGAACTTGGCATGCATCTTACCTGGTGTGCAAAAAAAAAAATATATATATATATATATATATATATGTGCTACGAGTAACAGATTGTTTTATATGCATTTGATACCATCAAAAAATTTGAGGAAAAAATTGAATTTTCATTATCACACACATGTCCGAAAAATTCACCATAAAGTGCCATATGTTTGCTTGCTTGAATTCCATTCTGAGCTGCAAATGTAATTTCACTTCTCTTGCGCTGACAGAGCTGCTGTTTGCCGAATGAAGGAAAACTAGGTTCATTTTCCTGAAATTTCCACTTCCTTTCATTCACTTGGGGGGAAAAACTCCTTAAGGGGATGGAGTTCACCCTTTCTAGTCCGACCCTAAGGGAAAGAGACAAAGAGAAAGAAATAAAAATACTCTTTTGGTGGGAGAAAGGCCAGGAGATTGTCAAAGGTCCACAACTGTAACTTTCATCACAGATGCTGAAGTTCTAGTAAGTCAGTTTCATCGCGGATTCGAAAGTATTTATTGCATTCAGTTTCACAACAGATGCTCAAGTTCTAATAAAGTCAGCTTCATCGTAGGATGCATAAGTTCAGATTAGTCCGATTTTTGTCCATGTTCGTGTCAGACGGCACCTGGGATTTCTCCCATCTCCGCTACCGATTTTTGTCCAGTGTGCATTCAATAAAAAACCCTCTTTGCTTCATTGTAATTGTTTTTTGGAACAATATTTTGCAATAATTCCCCTGGAAATATTAGCCAGTGAACTGCATTACACATTTCAAACATCGCGGTATAGCTTGTCCTTGAATATAAATGACTACAGTTACTTTCCTTTGAGTGACCGCCTTGTACAGTTGTGGACACTTCCTTCCAGTCAGTAAAATCATCAGTATTTATCCTTTATTGTACCTAAAGTAATTTGTTATGTTGGGGCAAGTGGTTTTTGCTCCTAATTGAAGTAGCACTTTCGAATTTTGCCCAAGTCGGTTATCTGCACATATTGAAAATTAGAAGGACAGTAAAAGAGTTGATAATTGGTGTCATTGGTGGGCAGCATTCCGACTAACAAATTTTCTGTTTATACTCCAGGATGACCACATGGTCAGAAATCCCGAAATAGAGAGAGAGAATACAAGAAACCGCATCGCATTTAGCAGTCACTGATTTGATTGTGTGAAATTGCTCACCAAAAACCACAGCAAAGCAAGAGAAGTGATGGGGAGAAAATCTATTTTTCAGCGGGGTTTATCTGTTTATTGCAGTTCAAAACAGCATTATAACCATGGATAGTGAATTTATTCGGCTTCTGTACCAAAACATAATTTCTCCCTTTGCGATGACATCAAAGCGTAACAAGCAAATATCTTCTAAGAATACTTTTTGAGCAGCCGTTAGTCGCAATCTGTTAGCTTTGTACTGTTAGAAAATGTTGCAGTTTTGTGAAGAATACACATTTCAAGAAACGATCCGTTATTCATAGCGGATGATTTTTTTTTTTTTTTCTTTTGCACACCAGTTTTCGAAGTTTATAACGCAGCTACAAATAGAAATATTTTCTGGAAATTTCGTTAGAAGATCAAACCCAGGAAACTGCTGTTCCGATATTGTTTACAAAAAATAATTACAATAAAGCAAACTTTCTTTTTTATTAAATGCACATTGCAGTGTTATTAGTTTTACACCAGTTTTTCTCGTTTCTAAAAGATGAATTTCCCTGATTTTCTGTTCATAGGAGCAATACACATTGAAGAAAGGAAATAAGATCTGTTCGCCTTTCAAAAACAGTTGTTGCTACTGTTTCACTTTATTGCTTCTTATGTCAACTCACAGTAGTTCGCGTTGTCGTTTCAAAGGCCCTAGGCTAATTAGGGTGGGTTTAGAAAAAGGCCTAAAAAAATACACACTTGATGTCACATTTCTGTCATTTGCGTGAAATTCAATAGAAGGTTTTGAAAATTGAAGTGTGTAAATCGAAAAAAACAGTTCTGGCTTCACCTATAGCGAATTTCAGCTGTGTCCATAGAGTGAAAATTATAGAATTTATCAGTTGACCTTTGAACTGGGTTCACTGGACCCGAGGAGATAAAAATACGGTAAAGGAGCGACCGACCCCTAGACCGCCTGAACGACTCCCCAATTGCTTCTGAACCCACTATCGCCCCCCCCCCCCAGAAGGCTTCAGCGCCCACTGGGGGGTGGTATCATAGGTTCCCACTTTGGGAACCTATGATGTAGCATTTCAAAAATCTTCTAAAATTAAATAGGAAATTTCAAGTGTGTTTGATGATTATCAATGGACACTGCTCATCGTGGACTAATGTTATTAGTGGAGTCCCTCAGGGCTCAGTCCATTATTGTTTTCTGTATTTATAAATGATATTGATGATGGTATATTAAGCTTAATGTCCAAGTTTGCAGACGATACAAAGGTTGGCAGGGTTGGCAAGGACACTACTGACACTATGCTGCTCAACAGGATCTGGAAAGGTTCAGCAGATGGGCTGAGAGGTGGCAAATGAAGTTTAACATTGACAAATGTAAAGTACTACACATGGGAAACAGCAACCCCAGAGCAACGTATCAACTCTGTGGTACTACACTGACAGTGGTAGAGAATGAAAGGGACTTGGGGGTGGTTGTGCAGGCAGATATGTTCTCTGAGCAGTGCAGACGGGCTGCAAGAGTAGCTCATGGAGTATTGTCAATGATATACAGGAATTTTTCCAGCAGGGATAAGGAGGTGATTATTCCCTTGTATAAGGCCACACCTAGAGTACTGTCAGGCCACACCTAGAGTACTGTATACAGGTCTGGAGGCCTCATTTCAAGAAGGATGTAGAGCTGCTGGAACGAGTACAGAGAAGGGCAACAAGATTAGTGAATGGAACAAAGGGATACTCTTACGAAGAAAGGCTTAAGTTTTGCAAATTACAGTGTCTGGAGACTAGGCACCAGCGAGGTGATCTGATAGAGGTGTATAAAGCCTTGAATGGTTTGAGCATGCTCAATGCTGATGGGATTCTTCCTCTAGCTCAGAATAATCACCTGAGAGGGCATAAATTCAAATTGAGGAAAGACAGATGTAGGATAGACGTGCGGAAATTTGCCTTTAGCCAGCGGGTGGTTGGTTGGTGGAACAGACTTCCATCCCTTCTAGTGGAAGTTGATAGCCTAAATAAGTTTAAGGCTCAGCTGGACAGGTATTTTGAACGAACAGAGGGGTGAAGTGGAAGTGGGTTTTTTTTTTTTTTTTTTGGCTGATGCTGCATAAGCTTGCTTTCTTGCATCAAATGCCTCTACTAATGCTAATACTAATGCTAATGCTATGTCCATGTTGTAATCATAGTTTTTTTTTGCCAAGAAAAAACATTTGCTAGCCTTTTGTATAATAAATTTAGTATAATAAATTAACAGTATAATAAATTTAGAGTGAGGGTGACTTTGGCAACAGATATATTATTAACACAAATTATGTAAAGTGGGCTCTTGCCTTTCTCTGTCATTTGTATTAATAATGTATATGAAATGAGAATGTCAAAGGTGCAAGTGATGCCACAGTAAGTAAAGTAACACTTAATGAAAAGTAAAAAAAAATAATTCATCTTCAATTATTATTTTAATCAATTCATATTTTATTTTAGAACACATTAATCCTTATTTAATTTGGTTTTATCCCCACTTCCAAATATATTTCATAGGTACAGACATATCTCCCATCTTATTCATCCATCAAAAACAGTTTTAGATGACAGTATTGGTTGTGCTTGCTGGTTTGCAGCACAAGGACAAGGCATTCTCATTTCTGATGAAAAGAACTATAATTACACTTCACCTGCTAGAGTAAGAAAGTTAATATATTTTCATTGTTTTATGAATGAAAATTATA